>NC_057948.1:2221269-2361269 GCF_018555375.3 Anguilla rostrata
TTGACAAACAGAACATATAAAGCTCCATGATTCTTGATTTGAATCATTAGTTGGTTTAACTGTGATCTCAATCCTAGCTGTATTTGCCGAGACAAAAGACGATGCTAGAAAGATGGACTGCCTGTAAAGAAATCGCAGCTGACGTGGCGCTTTGAGGCTTATTCAGGATTCAAACTAAGGCTCTCTATCCCCCAAAGCCAGAATCATCCACCAACAGCATCAAGTTCATATTAGTATGGACGTATACTTTAACAAAATCCTTAAAAATTTTCAAGAATCTAGAGCATGTCTGTTATGACAGAAATTCCAAAGTGTGGTTAATAATGGCAGCGGAGGGATTCGAACCCTCGCCTCCGAAGAGACTGGAGCCTTAATCCAGCGCCTTGGACCGCTCGGCCACGCTACCTCCTGGGAGAAGCGTCCCACGTGTTTCTCATGTTACAGTTAAAACATTGAAAAGAAAATTTGCAGGAGAATGTATTCACCGATCAGCCACAACATTAAAACCACCTACCTAATATTGTGTAGGTCCCCCCTCCTGCCGCCAAAACAGCTCTGACCCGTCGAGGCATGGACGCCACCTTTGAAGGAGTCCTCTGGTATATTTGAATTTCTGTATATATTTGTATCTGCTGTATATCTGTATCTGATATTGTGTATCTACTGTAAATTTGTATCTCATGAAAAACACGTTTTCAACGTACAAAAATGCCAAGTTACTCACACATACAAGACCAGTCCAGGCCTGCCATTAAAAGTATTGATATCAAAATGACGCCAATTTACGGTACTACAAACAATATAGGCTATCTTCCCTCACCAAAATTACATAAGATGTATTCCAAAGCAATGCTACCCAATATTTCCTCAATTCTTTAAAGTCACTTGGCCCTGTTTTTGTAATCTTACCATTTTACAATGTCATGCAAACTTTGTGTCAGATCAAAGTGTCAAATATTTCCAACTGCCTCATGGAACACATTGAAATTCACGTAGAAAACTGCTGGTCAGTAACTACAGGAAGCATATTTCTCCAGAAAACATGTTTATAATTGCTTCTGAACTGAAATTGAGTACATGTGCAAGTTATTGTATATTTGCTACGTACAATAAATACTGCATGTAAAATACACATTGTACATACATAGAGAACTTCTTTATCCCCATGGGGACATTTCCCTCGCAGCATGTTACATTCACATTTACGAACACACACTTATACCAAGAAACATACAATCATTCACGCAACTGAAATGTTTCGTTGTTGTAATTACATGAAACACCCATGTGATGAAGCCAGAACCATGACATGACCTTATGTTTTATCTTTATGCTTTGCTTTTAAAAAAAAAAATCACCTTTGGTATGGTAACAAGCCTGCACATTAATGACTTATTTTACTGTGCTTGGATGAGAGGAAAAAAGAACCATATCCATAACCAAATGAGCCATCCAGCAGCCCCAAGCCTAATTTCAATAAAATTACAACTTATCAGCATCCATAAGAAATGCTAACTACCATACAATGTGCCAAATAATCAAAGTAGGTACATGAGGTAAACAGGAAAACATCAGGTCAGACTACATTTTCCCACTGTAACAGACTTTAGTACAATATGCACCAGGGAAATACCCACTACACAGCATGAAGAGACATTCTCCAAAGACTCACTAAGTTGTCTCAGGCTTGATAGTAGTTTCTAAGCATCACACCTCATTTGGTCACATCTCACAATCGTGGAGGCTCTGTCCATGGTCACACACTCACAAAATTTTATCATATCGGTAGGAGAAATAGGAAGCCTGTAACTCTGATTGGCTGTTGATCAATGTTGACAGGCGATGCCTGCAAAAAGTTAAACTGTGAGCAACATTTTTCTGCCCAGTTGCTCGGTGTCGCTCAGCTACGTAGAGAATGAATGGACTTCCGGCGACTTGGCTGACGAGTAGCTCGCTGTGTGTGCGCACCGTGAGCGTGTCCGCACGACTTCTTCCCGCATTACTAAGACACGCAGGGTAAGGTTAATTGGGCAGTCTAAACTGCGCGTAGGCAACCTGTCCAGGGATCCTGGGATAGGCTCCAGCACCCCCCTCGACCCTGACCAGGAATAAGCTATAAATTATAGATAATGGGCGGATGGAACACCTATGGAGTTTTGAAAAATCCGGTTGGAAAAATAACATTACAGTACAGTCACTAGATGATGTTTTATACCGAAAATGCTGATGATGACAGATTGCAATTTACTACTACATTATTGTCATTATGATTTTTGTTGGTTTAATTTAATGTTATTATAATCCAATGTATACACAGCACTTCAGTATAAAGGTTCTTTTGGAGTGTGGTGATGAAGCTTGAAAGTAATTAAACACCAAGAGAGTAACTTTAATTGCTCACACTTCACACTATTAAGATGTCTTATTAACTAATCTTAACCCGACTATAGTCGGGCTTATTCTTCTAAGTAAAGATTACAATGCACACACACACGTAACCTAGGTATCTATCCATATATTATTAATAAGGCATACAGACTTCACAACTCACACTGATGTAGTAAGGAGTTGCTTCTGCCTGTTCAGAGTTTCGTCAACACCGGGGAGCTATCCACGCAAATAGCTGTTCGAGATGGTTGTTTTACAGGGAAAGTCAAAAAGTAGGATGATCGGTCCTACCCAACGGGCCCCTGTCTCTGAAGGTTGCCTTGAACAAAATATGCAACTGGCGTTGACTTTCATTGCTCCCTGCGGGGCTGGTTTTGCTCCGCATCTTGGACTCGCCTCAGCTGGCTACCTTTGGCTTGGCGTTTGCTTCAGGACTAGCTACCTACGGCTTCGGAGTCCACCCGTCGCCAGGGTCGCGTTCTGCAGTGGATTGGCTGCCTCCAATCCACACACACGGCACTGAGTAATCTACAGCGCCAGGTTTTATACTCTCCTCATCTGTCCTAGTCAGACCTTGTCTACGTCATGTCATGCGTCAACTTGTACATTAATTTGCACACACTTAACAGTCTTCTAATACAAGTTAAAAACAACATGTTTATAACAGCAACTCTCCTAACACATGTCAAAAATACACACATCACAAAATATATTTAAGCAACTTTTCTAATATATGTCAAAAATATGCTCACAGTATTTATCACTCTCCTGGTGCAGATCAAATACATGTTTATAACCTTTGCGGTCTTATTTCACTGAGATAAGTTGAGCCCTCAGTTTTTTGCTGAGTCACGGTTGGGGCCTTTCCTGCCTAGAGTTTCAGCCTTCAGTCTTATGCAAGACATGCACTAGGCTCCTTCTGGTTGCTATGGGAACCCCCCCCCCCTTCTCTCTCTGCCCTGACTGCAACTTATTTTCCACAGCACAGAAAATACAAATTTTGCTCCCTTAAAACTTCATAATTCTGTAATGTCACAAAATGCCTAAAATACGCAGATAATATAATATAAATAAACATGTGCTGAGAGTTAGAGCTGCAGTAAGGGGAGGAGTTCAACTGGAAGCTCTGTTTCCATGTGCTGTGAGTTAGAGCTGCAGTTACCGGATGAGTATAACAGGAAGCTCTGTCTTCTTGTGATAAGAGTTAAACCTGCACTAAGAGGATGAGTTTAGCTGGATGTTGTGTCTCCATGTTTTGTTCGCAGAGTCCAGATAGAAAGATCAGGGTCACCAGTGCCCAGCTGTCTTTCTATGAAGAGTGATTGTTCAATGGAACGTCCATTCGCATTCAGAGGACAGTTCACAGGCGAACAAAAGTAATTAAAGAGGTTCAAATTGACACTACTTTTTAATCATGCTTCAGTGTTACTGGCACCTTTCTGTTGTCGGTGGGTGTATTAAGACTTTCAGATCTAGGTGGGGGTTATTATTGCACATATAGCTGTAGGTTTGTGATTTATATCACATTCAGGTGTAGGTGACGTGTATTTTGTCATATTCATTTGTGCTGTGCGTTAGAGCTGCAGTAAGAGGATGAGTTTAATTGGAAGCTCTGTCTCCAAGTGCAGTGAGTTAGAGCTGCAGTAACAGGATTTTCTTATACATTTATAACTTATTGCACCTATGCCAAATATTACTCTTGGCCATCCACAGTGGAATACCACACACACAATAAACCAGCTTTTATTTAAATGTTTTAAAAATGCTTTCAGATTTTATTTCTGGTGTGTTTGGGAGTAAGGGCTCGATTTTAATCTGCCCTTAGAGGATGGTAACTGGAAGCTCTGTCTCCATGTGCTGTGAGTTAAAGCTGCAGTATGATGATGAGTTTAACTGGAAGCTCTGTCTCCATGTGCTGAGGGCGACATAGCTCAGGAGGTAAGACCGATTGTCTGGCAGTCGGAGGGTTGCTGGTTCAAACCCCGCCCTGGGCATGTCGAAGTGTCCTTGAGCAAGACACCTAACCCCTAACTGCTCTGGTGAATGAGAGGCATCAATTGTAAAGCGCTTTGGATAAAAGCGCTATATAAATGCAGTCCATTTACCATTTAAAGCTGCAGTAGGAGGATGAGTATAACTGGATGTTGTGTCTCCATGTTTTGTTCACAGAGTCCAGGTAGAAAGATCAGGGTCACCAGTACCAAGCTCTCTGTCTATGAAGAGTGATTGTTCAATGGAACGTCCATTCACATTCAGAGGAGAGTTCACAGGTGACCAAAGGTAATTAAAGAGGTTCAAATTGACAGTACTGTTTTATTATACTTCACTGTTACTGGCACCTTTCTGTTGTCGGTGGGTGTATTAAGACTTTCAGATCTAGGTGGGGGTTATTGTTACACATATAGCTGTAGGTTTGTGATTTATATCACATGCATGTGTAGGTGATATGTATTTTGTCATATTCATTTGGTAAATGGACTGCATTTATATAGCGCTTTTATCCAAAGCGCATTACAATTGATGCCTCTCATTCACCAGAGCAGTTAGGGATTAGGTGTCTTGCTCAAGGACACTTTGAGACGCCCAGGCCAGGGTTTGAACCGGCAACCCTCCGACTGCCAGACAATCGCTCTTACCTCCTGAGCCATGTCGCCCCATGTGCTGTGCGTTAGAGCTGCAGTAAGAGGATGAGTTTAACTGGACGCTCTGTCTCCATGTGCTGTGAGGTAGAGCTCCAGTAAGAGGACGAGTTTAACTGGAAGCTCTGTCTCCATGTGCTGTGAGTTAGAGCTGCAGTTAGAGGATGAGTTTAACTAGAAGCTCTGTCTCCATGTGATGTGAGTTAAAGCTGCAGTATGATGATGAGTTTAACTGGAAGCTCTGTCTCCATTTGCTGAGGGTTAAAGCTGCAGTAAGAGGATGAGTTTAACTGGAAGCTCTGTCTCAATGTGCTGTGAGTTAGAGCTGCAGTAAGAGGATGAGTTTAACTGGAAGCTCTGTCTCAATGTGCTGTAAGTTAGAGCTGCAGTAAGAGGACGAGTTTAACTGGAAGCTCTATCTCCATGTGCTGTGAGTTAGAGCTGCAGTAAGAGGACGAGTTTAACTGGAAGCTCTGTCTCCATGTGCTGTGAGTTAGAGCTGCAGTAAAAGGATGAGTTTAACTGGATGCTCTGTCTCCATGTGCTGTGAGTTAGAGCTGCAGTAAGAGGATGAGTTTAACTGGAAGCTCTGTCTCCGTGTGCTGTGAGTTAGAGTTGCAGTAAGAGGATGAGTTTAACTGGATGCTCTGTCTCCATGTGCTGTGAGTTAGAGCTGCAGTATGTGGACAAATTTAACTGGAAGCTGTTTTTTTTGCAGGATACTGCAGTCACACCAGTCCTGCTATTTAGAAGAGAAGAGTTTGGAGAATTTATCTTACCCAAGACAGGTGAGTTCTGTTTTTTTTCCAATTGTTTTTAATTATTTTGTTTTTTATTTGTATTGTATATTTCATTTTAATATATGATGCATATATCATATACAATATATTGAATACATAGTTGAGACCAAACGTTTACATACACCTAGGCTAAGGACATTCAAACTCTATTTTTTACAACAGCACACATTTCATGTTACCATACATTACCTGTGTTAAGTAAATTAAGGGTATCTACTTTATTTCCATAAGCCAAAAAAATGGCTAAGAGACAGATTTATTTCAGCTTTTATGTACTATATCAGATTTTCAGCTATGCAAGTAAATAGAATGTCAAAAGCGAAAAGTGTGGTTCTTCTAACAAAAAAAAAACAACTACTTTTTACATTATGAACAAAAAAAAGATTGCAATTAGACATTCCAGTGCCAAGTAAATTACCTCAACGCAAACTACTGCTACACTCTCTAAGATCTAACCATCGTGACTTTTGCCCCTATTTGGAAGCCTCATATACGTTACAGTAATCATACAGTGTTGAGTTCTTCAAGCTCATTTACATACTGTAGCTTTCAAACGTAGCTTACGCCGTCCTTCTGGCTGAAACTACAGCTTAGCTATTCTACTGCGTAGTCACTTACTTGCACTTTGCGTTTTTGCATAGCGTGTGAGTGGAAGCTTAGCGCACACTTTAGTAGAGCTTTGAGTATTGGCAAATGCTTTGCATAAAAGATTCTGCAGTATATTGTTATAAATTGTTAATGATTTTATATTTTTGTCATTTCCTCCTTGTGAGCTCTCACTCTGTTGTGATCAGGAGGTTTATTGCTGACACGCAGTCTGCAGCTGATTGCAGGTTTGAGCACACTGCAAGGTAAAACCAAGTGGTTTGATTGATTCTAAGGGGATTTAGTTTAACATAACATAATGACAATAACAGGCCGTACAGCCTACAGACTAGATAGTTTAGAAATGTATTGAATTACTTTTTGCATCTCGGGCAATTTGCATTTCAAAGAGCCCCTTGGCTTCCAGTAGTTATTTTTTATCCTTAGCACACATATTACAATACTCAGCCTTATTACCTGCAGTGCTGTTATTTTTATATATCTTATACAGGTTTTGTTTTTCTCAAACTCTCCTGGCTTTGTTCATCCACTGGGGAGAGCACTTATTCAACTTGTCCTTACCTTTGGAATAAATTTTCATTGTGCCTCAAGAATAATCCTTTTTAACCTACCCCACTTTTCATTCACAGTCTTGAAGTTTAGAAGTTTCACCAAGTCAATATTACTTACTTTTTTTTGCATCTTGTTGAAATTAGCTTGTCTAAAATTAAACATTCTGGCCATAGAAGAGGCCTTGTTAATTTGCCATAATACATCAAATGTAACTGCAGAATGATTGCTAGTCCCAAGTGGCTCAAATATGCTACAAATTCTGTCTGGATCATTACATAGCACTAGATCCAGAATTGATTTCCCTCTTGTAGGCTTATTGACATACTGTGCCAAAAAAGGTCATTTATAACATAATTTATTTAAAACCTTTTCCTTGTCCCCCACTATTCATAGCAGCCTCGAGTTCCAAAAAAATATTTTTATACTGCTAGCATTTAAACAAAGACATTTCAGATTATTACTTGTACACATCCTCTCCTGCTCCCTCACACCCTGCTGTGCAAAGCAACCCTCACTACAACTTTGCTTTAAAGAGACTTCATCAGTGTTCACACTATTATAGGAAGCCCTGACAGCTTCCATCCTGCCAGTCTGCACTTCCCTAACCTTTTCAGTTTCTGACCTCCCTGCCCTCCAAGTCCCTAGTTTAAATAATCCTGTGCTACCTTAAGCATACGCTGGCCCAGTGCAGCAGTACCCCTCCGGTTCAGGTGCAGCCTGTCGCATTTTTACAGGTCACCCCTGTTCCAGAAGTAGTCCCATTGCCCCATAAACCTGTACCCCTGTTTCCTACACTAAAACTTTGCTTCACTCTGCTTGCACGTGGTAGTATTCCAGTAAAAACTACCGTGGAGGCTCTTCTCCTAATCTTTCCTGCTAGCTCCACAAATCTGTTCTGCAGAGGCTCAAACCTACTTTTACCTATGTCATTGGTTCCGACGTAAACCATGACCACTGGATCCCTCCCTGCTCTGGCCAGGAGCTTGTCCACGCGCTCCAGGAGATCTCCTACCTGGGCACCAGGCAGGCAACACATCGTATTTGATTCCTTTTCATGCAAACAGACTATGCTGTCTGCACCGCTAATGAGTGAGTCCCCAACTATCACTAATTCCCTTTTCCGGGAGTTTGTGTGATAACTAACCATTATGAGCACATTTTTCATATAGACACAAAAGCACAGTATTTGACTGAAATACAGGGCTTAGTCGAAAAGAGGAAATAGGTAAATAAAGAATATTTGTTTTGTGGGGGTCCAGAGGGTACTTCCCTGAATGAAATTAGCATCTGGAGGTGGAATATGGCAGGGAAAAAAAGATATACACAATATTCCAATTTGGAGAGGTTATCAGGAAAACAGGAACATTTATTTGAGCATTAATTTCAGCAAGTGTAACACAGCACACACTGCAAAAAAAGTTTGGTTCTCCCAACTAAAACTTTTAAAGCAATTTTTAACCCTAGCACTTTTCAGTTTGCTGTACCTTCAAGGTGCTGTGGATTACAAATTCTATCATCCGGTAACAATTGTTTTATGTTGGCTGAGAAACAATAAATAAGTTCTATTAAATTTGATTTGACAGTATTGACTTGGATTCATATTGAGATATTCAGCCAACAATATATTTTTTGTTTTATAAACTACATTTTATACTTCATTCAAATACAAAAACAAAATTACCAAATCCATGTAACTAAGAATTTTACAAAGTGCCAACCTAAATAATAAAGGTGTTTGTAGGGAAAAAAAAATTTCCTTCCATCCATCCGTCTGGTCAGGGCTGTGTGGGGGCTGGAGCCAGTCATCACGTGTGTTGGGTGGGTTCGGCCGGGATTCTTGCAACATTTATTTAATTATTGTTTGATAATAATATGGTTAATGGTGAATTATGACTAATTTACATACTCGCCAACACAACTCTTCGTGTGTCTATTTCACACTGATACAGCACACTTCTTCATGTGTTTATTTCAGTCTCTCTTGCGCACTCTGACGAAGCTGAAGAAGGATAACAAGTTGAAACTATTTCAGAGCCATCTGGGTCAGGATTGCCCAGAATGCTTTAAGAGTCTGTCTGAAGATCCTTCTGTGCTGGATGAAGATGAAAGAATTGTTCAAGAGTCATCAAATTGATGATTACTCAGAACGCACTGAGAGAGAGCAGGAGGATCCTGAGGCCCTGTACATAGTTGAGAAGTTGCTGGAGGCCTGTGGCAGTGCGAGGTCTCTGAAGATCACACTCCACATCCTGAGGAACATGAAGCAGAAGGATCTCGCCGACTCACTGGAGAGAGATGAGCAGCTCAGTAAGAGTTTTCTCTCATTACTAATGTGTGTCCATTCAAATACTGAAATTAGTTATAGCATCCACACTTTCATAATAGTTGTGAGGGGGCTCACATTTTCTCTCATGTGCATGTGCTTACCACTGCTTTATGCTATTGTTAAATTTAAATGCCTTTGTGTTGGTTGTGACATTTCCGTTGTGACGGTGAGATGGGGGATTGGTTTAGCCAGCTGGCAGTCGCAGCTGTGGGCAGTTACGTGATTAGTGCTAACCTTGGTATGTGCTGCCTGCAGTAAGACCAGGGGAAACCCAGATGCATACGGTCACGTACAGGAGCCACAACAGCTACAGCGACGACAACAACAACAATGACAACAATGACTACAACAACAACAGCGACGATGACTGCAGCAACGGTGACAGTGACAGTGACAGTGTTGTGGCTCCTGTACGTGACCATGTGCATCTGTGGTCTCCGCTGGTCTTACTGCAGGCAGCACATATCAAGGTTAGCACTAATCATGTAACTGCCCACAGCTGTGACTGCCAGCCAGCTAAACCAATCCCCCATCTCACCGCCTGCAGACAGCACCACAACCATTTCTTTTTACATGGACAATATTACATAAAGAAAATGCCACAACCAATGTGCACACAAAGGCATTTAAATTAAACTACAGCGTCAAGCAGTGATTATGGGGGTGAGTAAATGTACATGAGATTAAATGTCCCTGAGGGGAATTCAAAGCAGGAACCTTGTGCCAGAAATTAAACCCCTGTCCCGTCAGACAGACTGTCCTGAGGTTGTATCCAGGGCTAAAGAGCACTCAGGATAAAAAATACTAGATTTTAAAATGATCATATAAGACATTATTCACTACAAAGGTACATCCACAATGTAAACCTGAGGACAATTGAACGCATTTTCAGTGTTTTAATGTTTTTTCCTTAATCTTTATTGTACAAATGCAGCAGTATGTACTTTCTTAATAATTTGGTTTATTTATGATGGATTATAATTGAGTTATGTAATACTGTGTGTGAGGTGCATAACACACTGTGAAATATTTGTATATGTGTGTGAGGTGAGTAACATACTGTTATGGCATGTAACAATGATATGTGTGAAATACTGTGAAAACTGAATGCATTTTTTAAAATCTTTTCTTCTTAAAATCTGTTATTGAATGGGAAATGTTTTTTTTCAAAGATGATTATTTACCATATTTCCTCCCTTCAGGTGAATCCATAAAACGAGCCCAGCAAGCACTGAAAACTCATCTGAAGAAGAAGTTTGAATGCATATTTGAAGGTTTAGCAAAGCAGGGCCACCCAACCCTCCTGAATGAGATCTATACAGAGCTCTTCATCACAAAGGGGGGAAATGAGGGGGTCAATATTGAACACGAGGTCAGACAGATTGAGACTACATCCAAGAGACAAACCACACAGGAGACTGCAATCCTCTGCAATTACATCTTTAAGCCTTTACCTGGCCAAGAGAAACCCAGAACTGTGCTTACAAAGGGCATCGCTGGCATTGGGAAAACCGTCTCTGTGCAGAAGTTCATTCTGGACTGGGCAGAAGGAAAAGCCAATCAGGATGTTGATTTCATCTTCACTCTCCCTTTCCGAGATCTGAATTTGAAGAAGGAAAGAGAATTCAGTCTAATGCAACTTCTGCAGCACTACTTTCCACAACTGAAAGAGATCCAAAGTGTTGAAGGTGATGAAGTCAAAGTGGTGTTTATCTTCGATGGTCTAGATGAGTGTCGACTTCCTCTAGATTTCCAAAGCAATAAGAACGGCCGTGATGTAACAGAGTCATCATCAGTGGATGTGCTGCTGACCAACCTCATTAAGGGGAATCTGCTTCCCTCTGCTCTCCTCTGGATCACCTCCCGACCAGCAGCAGCCAATCAGATCCCTCCTGAGTGTTTCCACCAGGTGACAGAGGTACGAGGGTTCAATGACCCACAGAAGGAGGAGTACTTCAGGAAGAGAATCAGAGATCAGAACCTGGCCAGCAGAATTCTCTCACACATAAAGTCATCCAGGAGTCTCTACATCATGTGTCACATACCAGTCTTCTGCTGGATTTCTGCTACTGTTCTGGAGACAATGTTGGGTAAAGCAGAGAGTAGAGATCTGCCCAAAACTCTGACTGAAATGTACACACACTTCCTGCTCATTCAGACTAATGTGAAGAATCAGAAGTATCATGGCATTGATGAGACAGACTCAAAGAAGATGTCAGCATCAGATACAGAAATCATCCTGAAACTGGGGCAGCTGGCTTTTCCACAGCTGGAAAATGGCAATCTGATATTCTATGAAGAGGACCTGAAAGAGAGTGGCATTGATGTCAGTGAAGCTTCAGTGTACTCTGGGGTGTGCACAGAGATCATTAAAGAGGAGTGTGGATTGTATCAGGAGAAGGTCTACTGCTTTGTGCATCTGAGCATTCAGGAGTATCTGGCTGCCTTGTTTGTGTTTCATTCATGTGTAAGTGAGAACAGAAATGTACTCAGAGCAGAAGAATCTAAACCTCACAGTGACAGAGTGGAGCTGTCTGAGTTACACAGGAGTGCAGTGGATCAGGCCTTAGAGAGTAAGAATGGACACCTGGACCTTTTCCTCTGATTCCTTCTTGGCCTCTCTCTGGACTCCATTCAGACTCTCTTAGGAAACAAAACAAACTCCATCATAAATTTATTTCAAAGACTAAGAACACAGACAAAAAGCAGATCAGAGAACATTGGGAAAACTATCCAGTACATTAAGATGAAGATCAGAGAGGAGTCCTCAGCAGAGAGGACCATCAATCTGTTCTACTGTCTCAATGAACTGAATGACAACACTCTAATGAAGGAAATCCAGAATTCCCTGAGATCAGGAACACTTTCAGATAAAGGGCTGGAACCAGATCAATGTTCAGCTCTGGCCTTTGTGTTTCTGATGTCAGAGGAGGTCCTGGATGAATTTGACTTGAAGATCTACAACACATCAGCAGCAGGTCATCAGAGACTGGTACCAATAGTCAGGAGCTGTAGGAAGGCCAAGTGAGTATTATGTCAATAATAATGTAGACGCTTGACTGCATATTTTCCCACTTTCTATTTATAGTGAGAATAAAGTGCAATAACATTCCAAGGCAAGTGAAAATTTGGTTTAAATAAAAAAAAATTTAAAAAAATTAATGAATCAAGATGTTTTAACTAGTGCCCTCATTTAATGTTTTCAATCCAGAACATAAGTAGTATTAAATGCAAAACCTTTTCACGTTTATTTACTAATTTAGTAAAGTTACTAATTATTTGCAAAGATAGCCATTGTGAAAAAACATAAGGAATTCATTCACTGATAGGCAGAGTCATCTGATAGATCAACCTTGGTCAAAACATACATACTCAAAGAGGTTTAATCCATCCATTATCTGTACCCGCTTATTCTGGGCAGGGATGCAGGGGGTGCTGGAGCCTATCCCAGCGTGCATTGGGCGAGAGGCAGGAATACAGGCCACCAGTCTTTTGCAGGGCACACACACCATTCACTCACACACTCATACACGCACGCAAAAACATACCTGGGCGCAAGTGAAAGTGCTTGTTTCGTCTCTCACAAACTGAATATTTTTCAACTTCACCAGTTTGTTAGTTCTGCGCTAGGTCAATGGCTGAGTGAACTTTTGTAATGTTAAAAATGCAGTTTAGAATTTTGGATGGATTGGGTGGTACATCACTGTACAGCCCTCAGAAAGTCAGTGCATTCTTTGTGGTGTGCTGTGTTCTACACTACATAGCCATATGCCATGGATGTGACATAGACCTCACAGAGGACACATTACAGGACTTTCATACAGAGAGAAGCAGAGTCGTATGTGATGATTGCTACAGAGATTACAGAGCACAGAGTGCACGAGAGAGCAGGGACTGGTTGGCTGTGGAGCCGTTTCACTAGTGAGTGTACAGTCATCTTGTTAAGTGCATGTCTGAAGTGAATTAAATTTAGTTGAAGTAATGAATGTTTTTGTTTATTTTAGACAGTGGTATTAAACAAAAATTTACAGCCAAAAAAAAGCTGTAGTAAATTTAAACTAAATGCACTGTCTTCTTACCTATCCTCTGGTGCACAAGCACGATGCCTGCCTAGCTGAAACAGTAGCAGCAGCAGCAGGATGGAGAGGCCGACTGGAGGCTGCCTCTGCCAGCTGCCTCCTGCTCCTGGCTAGTCTAGTGTCATAGATTTTTACCTTCAACGGAAGCAAATAACTCAGTCAGGTCATAGAGTAATTCAGCAATACAACTTTTATTTGGCCAAATAGGACAAACTGTTCAAGCACTCATCACAGAGTTCGAGAAGAGTCTCAAACTTCTGCTTACAACTTATGCCCCATATCCTGTAAAGCCTTTAGGCGGCCTTGTTCTAGTCATACAAGGTGATTCGCATGGCATGCCACTTGCTCACTCCCCTGCCCGCACCCACCTTCTGTTTTCCTGAGAACCTTTTTGCTTCACCCCAGAAACCTTGACGAAACGCCTGGTATTTTATTCTCCCTTATTATACACAGTACATGCAGTTTTCAAAAGAAACACACACGCTATTGATTAGGCCATGACATTTTAGTCATACATCTAGTAAACTTATACCACCTGATTATATGCTTGTAGCAAATGTACGTTTAACTATGAATTTTACTTTACAAAGTATGTCCCTCAGGTCACGTTTGCATATTCGTGACCTTCTCAGACACCTGTGGCAAGCTTCTTGTTTTTCTCTTGTACCAAAATCGCTGCAGTTGAAACTTTGCGGTAAGTGGCAAGAACATTATCTAAATGACTCCCTCAGCTCACCCACATTGTTTCTTCCTCTCCGAAGGTCGTTCCGCCCCGGTACCTTTCCATTTTGCACATTTAGTTACATACATAGTTTTGTTATAAACACATAGAAATACATCTCATATAGTTAAACACAGTAAGCAAGCTTGTTTTCTATCATAGTGGGAATATTCTCCCTGTGGAACTGTTCACAGGAACCACTGACTGAGGAAACCATGACTGAGAAAATAGAGCCTAATTAAGCTTCTCATGAAATGACACTGGCTCAACTACATATAGAAACACAAAAATAGACAGTCCTGGAAATTAAATAAAAGATAATCATCAAAGAAATGGATGAATACAAAACCACAGCTTGTCTCTCCTGCGGTAAAACAAAGCAAAATAAGCAGCAAAATTAGCACAACCAGAGATCCAAGACTGTGAACAAAAAGAAATATCTCACAAAAACATGTTTTCAACACACAACAATGGCAAGTTACTCACGCAAACAAAGCACTGTCTGTAAGTAATAAATTAAAACTTGCGAAAAATCTAGGCCTGCCATTAAATGAGGCCAATATTTAATATTAAAATGAGGCCAAGTTACAAGAAACAATAGTGGCTATCTTAGCTCTCACAAATTAAACAAGCTCTTTTCCAAAGCAGTGCTACCCAGTGTTTCCTAAATTATAGAATGTACCTTGGCCCTGTTTTTTTTCATGTCACCATCTGAAGAGAATGTGGAGCATTTGTGATGATGTAACTGACAGGAAAAAGAGAGAGAGAAAACAAAAAATAACCCTAAAGCTTTATTGTGTGGACCTGTGAAGTTATTTGTGAACTCTGTCTGTTTACATGAGGTCAGAAGGTCAAAAAGTTAATTTTCTGAGTGTCTGTGGTCATTGTGGTTATTTCTGTAGGAAATGAATAGTGCCAAACTCTCTGTGCTGCATAGGTATAGGGCATGCTGCCCCACCAAGACATAGCCTGCCATCCCAATGAATGATTACAAGATGAGAGAGAGACACTTTCTTAATGTTACAATTAAAATAATGCCGTGTTTGGTTTGAGGGCGATAAGTTTGGTTATGAATGAAATGTTTGCGTTACTAAGTTGGGAGACTAGTGCAAGCAATAAATGCACCATGTTTAAAGGCCAGTAGTACCGCCCTGGCCTCTGCTTTATTCTGGTGCAGGCTGACTCAGAATCTTCAGCATAGTGCCTGTAGAGTGAAAATAGGAAAGTAGAGGAATTGTAGGATATAATGGGTGCTGGAGTGAGGTCTACTCAGGGAACTGTTAAAGTGACCTCTGACCCCTAATGCCTGTTCTTGAGTTAATTGTGTGGCTCATCTCAGGCTAAAGCCTGACCTGCACAGGGATTCTGAAGCTTACCAGAGCCCAGAACAGGTCCAATAAGGTACAATACTCATTATGTAACAGTTATTCATAGCCATGAATACATTAGTTCCAGTTCACACAGTAAGCATACTATTGGCTAGGTCAGAGAGTAATGTTAAGTCAAACTAGGAGGCATAAAAACAAGCTACAACATCAAGATAACGATACAGGTACAATATAAGTGCTGCATGGAGGTACATGTAATATGAAAGTGGTACAGGAGGTACATGTGGTACATGAAAGTGCTACAGGAGCAACTTGGAAGGATATAAGTGATAAGAGTGATCCTAGAATGAGAGTGCAGGGGAGAGTAGTGATAGTTAGTCCAGGTACAGACTGAAGAGATGCGTCTTCAGACTACGGCAGAAGATGAGCGGTGACTGAGTGGTTCGTAGAGGAACAGGCAGTTTGTTCCACCACTGGGGAGCTAGGGTGCAGAAGCTCCGTGGTAGGGACGAGCGAGAACCATTCACTCAGATGGCAGGGGGTGCAGGTCGCACTGCTTCAGCAGAGTGGTGTGGTCGAGCTGGCGTGTAGGATTGAATCATGTCCTGTTAGTAGGCAGGGGCTGTCCTGTTATAACATAACATAATATAATGATGAGAACAGGCCGTTCAGCCCAAAGATGCTCGCCGTTTTCCTAACTAAATTAGTGCTCTGATTACACACAGACTAGATAGTATCTAACACTGTATCAAGCCTAGTCTTGAAAATCCCCCAGAGTTTCTGCCTCTATTACGTGACGTGGCAGGCTATTCTACACATTGACTACTCTCTGTGTGAAAAATTCTTCCTAATGTCTGTATGGAATCTACCGTTTGTTAATTTCCATATATGTCCCCTTGTTCTACTAACAGAACTCTAGCTGAAGAATCTCTTGTAGTTCACTTTGTTGATCCCCTTTATGAATTTAAAAGCCTCAATCAAATCACCCCTGAGCCTCCTTTTACTAAGCTTAAAGAGGTTGTCTTTCCTCACAGCTTGTATCTTTCATACCAGGAATCAATTTTGTTGCTCTTCTTTGTACTTTTTCCAGAGCCTCTATATCTTTCTTGTAGTACGGTTCCCAGTTGGCTGCAGTGTAGGCAAGGGTCAGGACTTTGAACCTGATCCTGGCAGCAACCGGTAGCCAGTGGAGTGACCTCAGCAGAGGAGTGATGTGAGAGAACTTAGGAAGATTGAAGACAAGTCGGGCAACAGCATTCTGAATCATCTGTAGTGGCTGTATGGTACAAGCTGGCAGCCTTGCAAGGAGGGAGTTGCAGTGATAAAGACAGGAGGTCACCATTGCCTGGACAAGTAGCTGGGGGGAGTGCATGGTCAGGTATTGTCGAATCCTCCAGATGTTGTACAGGAGGAATCTGCAGGACCGTGATGTTGCCTTGATGTGCTCCTTGGGGTCCAGCTGGTCATCCAGGATGACTCTATTCAGAGTGAGACGCAGTCACTGTGGTGCCATCAACAGTGATTAAGACCTTGCTTAGTAGGGAGATCTTGCAGGGGATGAACAGCAGCTTGGTCATGTTAAGACTGAGCTTCAGATGATGCCTGTTTGTCCAAGTTGAGATGTCAGCCAGGCAGGAAGGTATTCTCTCATTGACCTGTAAGGTGTTTGGTGGAAGCTGTAAAAAACTAAATAAAGCACTGCAAACTAAATGATATCTGTACAAATGTCAGAGTTCAGTCCAGGAGAACGTCTAATTCACAGGTCCACAGTCCCACAGTTGGAGAGTGTAGCATCTTCCTCAGAGCATCATCAGCCTTAAAATCCTCAATTTCAGTCTTCATCACTGAACACTATCAGTGTTACAATTAAAATACTATATGCTTCATGTGTATGCTTCATTGCAGACTGAACAGCTGTGACCTCACAGAGAAGTCCTGTAATATTGTGGCCTCAGCTCTCCAGTCATCAAACTCACCCCTGAGAGATCTGGACCTCAGCTACAATAACCTGAGAGATTCAGGAGTGGAGCTGCTCTGTGCTGGACTGATGAGTCCAAACTGTAAACTACAGAGACTGGGGTGAGTAGTGATGTGTATTGCATGGCCGTAACTAAATAGAAGTAGTGATTTTGTTTCTATTCAGCAAAATGCGCTGGATCACTGCAGTAAATAGTTTTATTTCTGTGATGAACTCGGCAGGATCCCACCATTGTCCATTCTGTATGGAGAGAGAAACTGTTTAACATTGTTTTCCGGGGTGTGCCAGCCTTCAACCTATCTTCCCTTTTTCAGGAAGTTTATTTTGATTACTGGGGAACATTTGCAAGTAAGATTTTTATCCTTAGTTTCCCATATAAACAAACACAGATAAGGGCCTGCTCATTAATTTTATTTTGTGGCAAAAATGGCAGTTTCTACAAGTGGGAAAAATATGATTGGTGAAGGGGACAGGCAGAATGTGGTTGTTGTGAGTGATGATGGAGTTCTGCTATTACAAAACAGTGGAGAGTTTGAGTGTTTCAGAGTGTGTGTGTTATAAGGGTGTTTTATGTTCAGTGGAGGGAGGGGAGCTATTTTTGCACATGGTTGAGGTAATGGAATAAGTTTTTGTGTTTTTTTGTTTTTTCGTATGATCTTGGTTTTGTGTTTTATTGTGTCTTTGTTTTTATTTATGTGATGTCATTGGTGCGTTGAGAGTGGAGATAAAGGATGGTTAAAATTCAAAATTCTGTTGTGCTGTTCTTACAGTGTGGACCATGGAGGAGAGAACAGGACCAAACCAGGACCCAGGAAATGTGAGTGTGTATCGACACAGAACACTTTCCATAGATACACACTCTGGTCTGTGTGTGTGTGTGCTAGAGTGAGAGACTTCTCTCTTACACACATAAACACACAAACAGAAACACACATGTACACAAACACACACACAGGTACTATCACAGCTCTTTCTCTCTCACACACATAAAGAGGTGAATATTAATAAGGATAATTAAACTAATTATTGTCTCTGGTTTTTGCAGACGGCTGTCAGCTCACACTGGATCCAAGCGCACAGAGAGCTGTCTCTGTCTGAGGGGAACAGGAAGGTGACACACACACAGGGGAGAAAGGAGCCATATCCTGATCATCCAGTGAGATTTGAGCACTGGGAGCAGGTTGTGTGCAGAGAGAGTGTGTGTGAGCGCTGTTACTGGGAGGCTGAGTTCAGTGTGTCTAAGGAGGGAGAGGTTTCTATAGCAGTGACATATAAAGGAATCAGCAGGAAAGGAGCAGGTTCTGACAGTGGGTTTGGATTCAATAAACACTCCTGGAGTCTGAGGTGCGATAAAGTCAGTTACTCTGTCTGCCACAATAGCAACAAAACAGACATACTTGCCCCCCCCCTCCCCCTACCACAGAGCAGGAGTGTGTGATGATGCTGGTAGAGGAGTGTGTGTGTACAGGGTAGGAGTGTGTGTGGACTGTCCGGCCGGCACTCTGTCCTTCTACAGCGTCTCTGTCTCTGACACACTGACCCTCCTGCACAGATTCCACACACACTTCACTCAGCACATACCACTCTGTACTGGATTTAGAGTGTGGGACTCCTCAGTGTCCCTCTGCTAACTGCAGTAGAGACATACATACACATGCACACACTCACACATACACACACACACACACACACATGCACACACGCACTCACGCATTCACACACACCTTTTCTCTCACAAGCGCACATGCACACACACACACACACACACACTCCATGACACACACCTACACTCACACACTACACTCAACACACACTCCTCAGAGCTGGATTTAGAGTGTGCAAATCCTCATCAGACTCCTACTGCCAACTGGAGACACACACACACCATCATACACTCATGCACATGTGCACACACACATGCACGCACACATACGCATGTTCATAAATGCAGTCTCACACTCACACACACACACACACACACATCCACACATTCACAAATGCACTCAGACACACACGCACACACACACACACACGCCAATCACTCACACAGATGCACTTTCATAGACACACACACTCAAATAAACACACACACACATACGCGCACACTCACATATACATGCGTGCAGCATATGCACACCCTTTCACACACACATGCAGACACACATACACACTGTCTCACAAATACACACACCCACACTCACTCTCTTACAAACACACACACACTCATATTCACCCGCACATGCGTACACACTTACACACACATGCACCCTCATTAACACACTCTCAAACCCATACATATACACTGGCTCACAAACAAGCACACACATACACTCTCTCACAAACACGCACACTCACACATACACTATATGACCAAAAGTGTCTGGACACCCCTTGGTCTCGGGCTAGGCCCCTTAGTTCCAGTGACGCTAAATCTTAATGCTACAGCACACAATCGCATTACAGACAATTCTGTGCTTCCCCAACAGTTTGGGGAAGGCCCTTTCCTGTTTCAGCATAACAATGCCCCTGGGCACACAGCGAGGTCCATATAGAAATGGTTTTGTCAAGAATAGTGTGGGAGAATTTGACTGGCTTGCACAGAGCCCTGACCTCTACCCCATCCAACACCTTTGAGATCAACTGGAAAGCCAAATGCAAGCCAGGCCTAATCACCCAATCATGCCCAACCTCACTAATGCTCTTCTGCCTGCATGGAAGCAAATCCCTGCAGCAATGCTCCAACATCATCTATAAAGCCTTCCCAGAAGAGTGGAGGTTGTCATAGCAGCAAAAGGTGAACCAACTCCATATTAATGCCCATAATTTTGAATGAGATATTGGATGTCAGGTGTCCACATGCATTTGGCCACATAGTGTATATACACTCACACCCACTCGCACACACATGCAGTGACACTCATACACACTTAGACTAGCTCACGCATTCTCAAACATCTACACACATTCTCTCTCACACTCACATCTCCACTCACAGGTTTGCACACACACACGCACGCACACACACATGCAGTCACACTCATACACACTCACACCCTCACACTCGCTCACGCATTCTGAAACGTCCACACACATTCTCTCTCACACTCACATCCCCAAACACACGTGCACACTCTCACACACACAAACACTCTCACAGTTTCCCTTTCTTGACCAATGCCTAACCTCTGGAATTTTAGCTGCACTCATTACATTACAATTTTAGCTGTACCCAGTATTAGCCTCAGTACAGCTTAAACCCTGTACATAAGAGTATGATCTTTTAGCAGGTTCAGGTTAAGCACATGCATATTTACATTTAGATACATTTACATTGTAAATGTCCATGATGTGTTTTTGTACTTAATTATTAAAACATGAACGTAACATTAAGAGTGTGATACTGGCAAAAGATGGCAGAATAAAATTCTTTTGAAGTAATAATTCAGTCTCCTGTATCTGCATCTTTGTTTAAAAGAAGCCTGTGGCAAACTCCTCCACTTAAATGTGCATTTTACTAGTTTTTACAGTTGCTTTCATTCATTTTCAAAAGGGTTCCAATGTGCACATTTCTGTGGGCAAATGCAGCTGATAGGGAGAATGCAGAATGATCACTGCAGTGTACTTATCTTCTTTCATTACTGTAAACAATGATGGATAGACTTTCCTTATTTATCGTTTCAGGATTGTTTTTTTAACCTGTTGCTTTCATTTTCTGTATTTTCAGACAATAATCTTCAATTATTAAACCTAAAAATATCAGGCACACCTGCAGGTCGTTATACATACAAGGCTTGGGAATAAAAAGAGAGCCAAAACATACGGGTATTGCAAAGTACCGTGAGGGAAATGTGTTTGGAGGGAGGGAGGGAGGGGGAGGGGGAGAGAGAGAGAGAGAGAGAGAGGGAGAGAGAGAGAGAGAGAGAGAGAGAGAGAGAGAGAGAGAGAGGGAGAGAGAGAGAGAGAGAGAGAGAGAGAGAGAGAGAAAATTGTGAATTGTGAATTATCCTGTGAATTACTGTTGTGACCTGGACTGCCTGACTACCCTACTTGTGTATCGACTCGTTTTGTTTGAGAACCCGGCTTTGGAATTGGACTGTGGAATACGAATATGGATTACGAATACAGATTGTGGAACTGGACTGGTTGCCTGATTTCCCCCTTTTTCCCCTTTGTGAGTTTCCCCCAATAAACTTTTCTTGTTCAATTGTACTTCGTTTGTGTGTTTTAGTTATTGAACTTGGTGACGTGGAAACCCCACACCCTGGTTCTGCTACACGTGCTGGAGAATGCGGGCAGTGCATTACGTGTACTAACCAAGTTGAATAACGAAACAGAAACGAAATACAATGGACAAACTAATTCAACAGCTGGTGGAGTCCAACATGGCACAGCAGGCTATGTATCGGGAGTTGCTTGAGGAACAACGCCAGCAGACTGCCCTCCTCAGAGCCGAGCTCAGTCAGCTATCAGCTGCTGCATTCTATCCTCTCCGTAGCTCTCCATCGTTCTTCTCCCTCATCGCCATGGTAACTGGGAATGTGGAGACTGGGACAAGGCCACAGGCCTAGGCAGAAGTGGCCAGGAGTGCATACAGAAATACAGAAACATACACTACCTTTCACTACCTTAAGTCGCCAAGCAGCTGTACACTGCAGAACAGTCTGAAGTGCATTAATCACTGTAGGTTTCCCACTGAATCTACAGGAACTGAGGCAGAGGCAGTGAAAGAATGGGCAGTGATTCACTATGTGTGCTCATATAGACATGAAAACTGTTTTTCTGATCAATCAAACATTTAATTATTTGCAAAACATTTTAGTTTACAGTCACATCTACTGCAATTATTAAGACATGAGAATGTCTGTGGAGTTCTAGAAAAGACTGTTGTAAAAATAACATTGTAGTTCCTCTAAACAGCCACTAGATAGAATTGGAAATTGAGTTTCAAACTAAGCTGTTCTCTCATGGGCTTGCTGGTTCGAATCTCACGTTTGGGCTGTGGCAAACATAATCTCATAAAAAACACGTTTTCAACGTACAAAAATGCCAAGTTACTCACACATACAAGACATATACCGTCTATAACTCATTCATTCAGACTGCCAAAATCCAGGCCTGCGATTAAAAGTATTGATATCAAAATGACGCCAAGTTACGGTACTACAAACAATATAGGCTATCTTGCCTCACCGAAATTACATAAGATGTATTCCAAAGCAATACTACCCAATATTTCCTCAATTCTTTCAAGTCACTTGGCCCTGTGTTTTGTAATCTTACCACTATTGCAGACATCATAGATGGTTGCATGTTTTCACTTGTGAGCAAGGACATAGACACTGTTTCTTATTCTGAATGGAACCTTTATGGTGTGTTCAATTATAGATTCAGTGTTGGCTTTTTAATGTCGGCGGAGAGAATTGTATAATTCTTTCTTTATTAGGAGTATGTGGTCACAAAGACCTCAATATACATCATTGAAATCAGATTTATGCGATCAGATTCAGATTCAAGAAGTCTTTGGACAAATAAAATGGTCTTTGGACAAGGGCAATGGCAGGAGTTTACTGAACTTGACATACATGTCTTTGGTGTGGGAGGAAACCAGAGGACCCAGAGGAAACCAGCAGGAATACAGGAACATGCAGCTCCATGCAGAGAGGACATGAACCCCCCCCCCCCCCCAAACATTAGCAGGTAGACGGCTATAACTGGTCACGAGGAAGTGAGATGGTTGATTTTTATTATTTTTTATTTGCTGTCCATCGTCATAATGTGCATCTTGATAAAAGAAGATTCCTTATAGTGACGCGGATGTTCGCTACATTTGAACAGGCTTATTTGTGGGTTTAGCCTACAGATGATACCAATATATTAGAACAATTTCATTCCCAACGGCAGTATAATTTTAGAATCGTTCAATTAGTACATGTAGACATTAAAATTAGGCAAATGTCTACATGCAAGGAATGTTTGTCTCTTCTGGGTAACTAATTAAATACAATAAATGAATGCAGCCAATACAAATAAAAAGGCTTACTTGAACCAGTAAAAAAGTAACAAAAAAAAGGTCAAAAGAGGAAGAGGAACTGTTTCAAACTCAAACGCCATTTTAAAGACGGAGGACACAGAGGATGCAGTAAAAAAGGAATAAAACTGGATAAAAGAACAGAGTAAGTAGTCTGTTGTGGAGTGGGATGGGGAGAATAGCAGCTAGATGAGAAGGGGTATTTGGAGGAATAGGAATCTGCAACTATGATCGCAATAACGCTTAATTTAGTCAAATAAAACAGGCAATAAAACGGCGCGAGGAGTAATAGGCGTTTTCAAATTCTCCAAAAACAAAAATACCTTTTCAAATAACTTTTTAAAAGTCTAACGTTTATTTTAGAATTTATTTGGTATTTTATGATCATTTTACCTATTTGGATATTACGGAAGTCACAGGCCTGTCGTTGGCTTCCTTATGACACCTGCTACTGTAACAAAAACAGCCCGAACATTTTAAGTGTGCGGATTGTAAAGTCAAAATGTTATTTTTTCTCTGTATTCACACAGTTTGGATTAAGACAAATTAACTTGATTTCTGCCATGTTTAAGTCGGTGGTTGGTAGTTAATTCACGTATGGAGCTTTTATAGTTGGTCTTCGATTATTTGAAACGAGACATTAGCTTCCGTATACAAGAGCATGCTAAAAAGATGTTTAAAGGATATTAATTTGCATATTTGCTATCCAACTCTGACTAGGTTCAATTCACAAAGACCGAGTGGCCATGTCCTTGCCAATGAGTTCTATTGAATCCGTACAGGTTTCAATGATATTAAATTCAGCAACGACTTTAATAGTAGTGTAAAAGTTGTGTAAGTCGCGTCTGCTAAATGCCTGTATAAAAATAAATAGTAACAAGAACTGAAAAGAACTGCGGCTTTAGTTGCATTAAGACGCCGTTTCTTGTGTGTACCACAAGGTGGCAGCATGTAACTGTGCATGTAAGTCTACTTAACAGCCGGAACGCGTCTGATTTCAAAGCCACCACGTCAAAGCGAATTTACGGTTTACGAGTTGGATTGAGGTTAAGCAATTTAAATGCAACATAAATTGTACAACAGCGATTTCTATTAGAATTACAACTACTTTGAAACAGAGAATACATGATAAAATTGCATTTACATGATAAAATGGCTTTTATGTTTATACAATTAGGCTACTTAAGAAGAAATATTGATCTGCTTTCATTAATTATTTATTTGCGTCGTTTTTTTATGTTTCCAAGAAGATTTCTCACGAGCCTGTTTGCATTTTGTTAAATGTGATTTAAGGGGGGTTGTTTATGGGTAAATGTGCAGTCGAAACACTGACTGGAAGCATGGGTAGTTAACGTTGCCAAATGTTTTGTTATAATTTTACATGAAGCGCAATGACTGGGATATCAGTCGGCTATAAATTGTCACTAGCATATCGCATACGCCTACAAGCAAAATACATGCATCTCAGATACTGACTTTATAGGGGTCACAATTATTGGCACCCTAAAACATTTAAAAAAATAAAATCTAACAGAGTCAATTTTACACCAGCATGTAGATATGAGATGAAGCTGATCTACACCAGCATGTATATAAGACATTAAGCTGATCTCAGGCCTAAGAAACTGTGTCGTGCTCTTCCATGGCTTGATGCTTCACTGGAGTATAAAACTGAGGCAACACGCTTACAAAGTCCATTTTCATCAAAAGCACCAATGAAGAAAAAATGGTTGACATTCAAAAATAAGGCAATGGGTCAAAAACTAAAAGAAGAAAGAAATATACGACTGTGAGACCAAATATGAATGATTTAAAAACCACTAGAGTAGTGTTAAACCTGCCTGGTAGAGGGTGCTAGTTTGTTGCATTGGGGGGGGGGGGGGGGTCACCAAGTTTCTATTAATTGCTACATTAGATGCTACCTCCATGCCAAAAGGCTATTTGGAATGGCTTCAGGAAAAACGGTTTTACTGGGAGTAATTGACAGTTTCAAGAATCTAAATAGTCTCTTTTGTCTCATCTACTGTGGTCCTGAGAGATGAGCATGTTGTTATTTCATTTGTGGCCTTTCTGTTAGCTTGAACTAGTCTGCCCATTCTCCTCTGTTCTCTCACTAACAAGGTGTTTTTTGTTTATCACACCATTCTCTGTAAACTCTCGAGACTTTACTGCTTGAAAATCCCAGGAAGGCAGCTGTTTTTGTGATGCTGGAACCACCACATCTGGCACCATTCAGCTGCCACAGTCAAAGTTGCTTAGATCACACATCTTGCCCATTGTAATGTTTGCTCAAACAAAAAACGAAACATCTTCACTATGTCTGCATACTTTATATATTGAGTTGCAGTCACATGATTTGCTGTTTGGTGGAGTAGGCTATTTGCATTAACGAGCAGGTATACCTAATACAGTGGCCAGTATATAATACAAAAGATATAGGTTTGGTATTGGTTTAGGGATATATATATAGAAACATATAGAAGCCTCATACCTACTGTTAAATAGGGTGGATCTTTAATGTTATAGGGCTGTTCTGCTTCCCCTGGACCTGGGGCCCTTGTTAAGTACAACAGCATCATGAACTCTACCCAAGTATCAGGATATTTTAGCTGGAAACCTGGTTGCCTCTGCCAGCAGACTGAAAGCCGCTATTGGATCTTCCAGCAGGACAGTGACCTCAAGCACACATTACTGTTCACAAATAAATGAATTAACCACAGAAGCCACATTTTGCAATGGCTACAGTCTCCAGAGATGAACTACATTGAAAAACATTGGTTTTAATAGAACAGGGCAGTTATTAAGCAAAGATCAAAAGATATTAAGGATCTGGATGGAGGAAGGGTCTAAGATCACTTCAAATGTGTTCTCCAGTCTTATAAGACATATAAAAATCTCAGTGCCATTATCCTTGCAAGGGGTGGGTGGACAAAGTACTGCAGTGGGGGGAGGGTCTGTATAGAGCATGTTTAGGGCATGTTACATCAGTGATTAGGCACCTCAGCACATTTTATTTGACAGCCACATTTACTGCAATTAAGACATGAGAACACCTGTGGATGGCACGTGGGTGGGGGCGGGGGCACAGCTGCCTCATAGCAAGGTCATGGGTTCGAATCCGGGGCCTTTCTTTGTGGAGTTTGTGTGTCCGCACGATTTCCTCCGGGTTTCCTCCCACAGTACTAAGACATGCAGCGTAAGGTTAATTGGACAGTTTAAATTACGCCTAGGCAACCTGTCCAGGGTGTATTCCTGCCTTTGCCCAATGCATGCTGGGGTAGGCTCCATCACCACCCGCAACCCTGACCAGGAATAAGCGGGTGTAGATAGTGGGCGGATGGAACACGGTGGATTTTTGGAAATGACTGTTGGACAAATAACACTGCAGTACCTTTTAACCGCCACTAGCTGATACAGGAAGTTATTTTTCTTGCCCCAATAAACAAGACACAAATAGAAAATGCATTAAATGGAAATCCAACCCCCCCCCCCCCCCCCCAAACATTATGAGGAGTGAAATAACAGATGAGACAGACTATCAGACAACCAACTATATTTGATATATATTTTGAGACAGAAAAAATAAAAATAAAACTTTTCAAAATATGGGAATAGGTTTAAGAAAGTAAAGGCAAAATCTGATCATGATAACAGTGGATAATAATAATCACAATAATAAAAATAAAATAAAATAACTGTAATAAGTAATTGTGTTCATAGGGCGAAAAAATCTAAATTATTGTAAACCAAGGTGGACTTATAAATCTGACAATGGTGAGTGGTTGCTTATCTATGTGGTTTTGTGTGTGTGAGTGGGTGTTTATCTATGTGGTTTTGTGTGTGTGAGTGGGTGTTTATCTATGTGGTTTTGTGTGTATGAGTGGGTGTTTATCTATGTGGTTTTGTGTGTGTGAGTGGGTGCTTATCTATGTGGTTGTGTGTGTGTATGAGTGGGTGTTTATCTATGTGGTTGTGTGTGTGTGTGTGTGAGTGGGCGCTTATATATGTGGTTTTGTGTGTATGAGTGGGTGTGTGTGTGTGTGAGTGGGTGTGTATGTGTGTGAGTGGTTGCTTATCTATGTGGTTTTGTGTGTGTTTGTGAGTGGGTGATTATCTATGTGGTTTTGTGTTTGTGAGTGGGTGATTATCTATGTGGTTTTGTGTGTGGGTGTGTGTGTGTGAGTGGGTGTGTATGTGTGTGAGTGGTTGCTTATCTATGTGGTTTTGTGTGTGTTTGTGAGTGGGTGTTTATCTATGTGGTTGTGTGTGTGTGTGTGAGTGGGCGCTTATATATGTGGTTTTGTGTGTATGAGTGGGTGTGTGTGTGTGTGAGTGGGTGTGTATGTGTGTGAGTGGTTGCTTATCTATGTGGTTTTGTGTGTGTTTGTGAGTGGGTGATTATCTATGTGGTTTTGTGTTTGTGTTTGTGAGTGGGTGATTATCTATGTGGTTTTGTGTGTGTGTGAGTGGGTGTGTGTGTGTGTGAGTGGGTGTGTATGTGTGTGAGTGGTTGCTTATCTATGTGGTTTTGTGTATGTTTGTGAGTGGGTGCTTATCTATGTGGTTGTGTGTGTGTGTGTGGGTGCTTATCTATGTGGTTGTGTGTTTGTGAGTGGGTGCTTATCTATGTGGTTGTGTGTGTGTGTGTGAGTGGGTGATTATCTATGTGGTTTTGTGTGTGTTTGTGAGTGGGTGATTATCTATGTGGTTTTGTGTTTGTGTTTGTGAGTGGGTGATTATCTATGTGGTTTTGTGTGTGTGAGAGTGGGTGTGTGTGTGTGTGAGTGGTTGCTTATCTATGTGGTTTTGTGTGTGTTTGTGAGTGGGTGCTTATCTATGTGGTTTTGTGTGTGTGTGTGAGTGGGTGTTTATCTATGTGGTTGTGTGTGTTTGTGAGTGGGTGCTTATCTATGTGGTTTTGTGTGTGTGAGTGAGTGGGTGCTTATCTATGTGGTTTTGTGTTTGTGAGTGGGTGATTATCTATGTGGTTGTGTGTGTGTGTGAGAGGGTGCTTATCTATGTGGTTGTGTGTGTGTGTGAGTGGGTGCTTATCTATGTGGTTTTGTGTTTGTGAGTGGGTGCTTATCTATGTGGTTTTGTGTGTGTGTGTGAGTGGGTGATTATCTATGTGGTTGTGTGTGTGTGTGAGAGGGTGCTTATCTATGTGGTTTTGTGTGTGTGTGTGAGTGGGTGATTATCTATGTGGTTGTATGAGTGAGTGAGTAGGTGCTTATCTATGTGGTTGTGTGTGTGTGAGTGAGTGGGTGCTTATCTATGTGGTTTTGTGTGTGTGTGTGAGTGGGTGCTTATCTGTGTGGTTTTGTGTGTGTGTGTGTGTGAGTGGGTGATTATCTATGTGGTTGTGTGTGTGTGTGAGTGAGTGGGTGCTTATCTATGTGGTTTTGTGTGTGTGTGAGTGGGTGCTTATCTGTGTGGTTTTGTGTGTGTGTGTGAGAGTGGGTGCTTATCTATGTGGTTTTGTGTGTGTGAGTGAGTGGGTGATTATCTATGTGGTTGTGTGTGTGTGTGAGTGGGTGCTTATCTATGTGGTTTTGTGTGTGTGTGTGAGTGGGTGATTATCTATGTGGTTGTGTGTGTGTGTGAGTGAGTGGGTGCTTATCTATGTGGTTTTGTGTGTGTGTGAGTGAGTGGGTGCTTATCTATGTGGTTTTGTGTGTGTGTGTGAGTGGGTGCTTATCTATGTGGTTGTGTGTGTGTGTGTGAGTGGGTGCTTATCTATGTGGTTTTGTGTGTGTGTGTGAGTGGGTGCTTATCTATGTGGTTTTGTGTGTGTGAGTGGGTGATTATCTATGTGGTTTTGTGTGTGCGAGTGGGTGCTTATCTGTGTGGTTTTGTGTGTGTGTGTGAGTGAGTGCTTATCTATGTGGTTTTGTGTGTGTGTGTGGGTGCTTATCTGTGTGGTTTTGTGTGTGTGAGTGTGTGTGTGGGTGCTTATCTATGTGGTTTTGTGTGTGTGTGTGAGTGGGTGCGTATCTATGTGGTTGTGTGTGTGTGTGAGTGGGTGTTTATGTGGTTGTGTGTGTGTGAGTGGGTGTTTATGTGGTTGTGTGTGTGTGTGAGAGGGTGATTATCTATGTGGTTGTGTGTGTGTGTGAGTGGGTGTTTATGTGGTTGTGTGTGTGTGAGTGGGTGTTTATGTGGTTGTGTGTGTGTGTGAGAGAGGGTGCTTATCTGTGTGGTTGTGTGTGTGTGAGTGGGTGCTTATCTATGTGGTTTTGTGTGTGTGAGTGGGTGCTTATCTATGTGGTTTTGTGTGTGTGTGAGTGAGAGGGTGAACAATGTACTGAATACAGAGGTGCCAATAATTGTGACACCAAATGTCTGGAAATATATAATCTGAGACATGTGTAACTTTGGTTTAATCCATTTAATCATTAATAAAATGTATTCCACATGCTGGACTATCAGTATATAGTTTAGCATTTAAATTATACAGTCATTCGTCATTATGAAGGGGGCAAAAATTTTGGTGGTGACTGATTAATTCATGTTTATGGCCCATTTAAAATCCAGATTTCTTTCTGTCAACAGAACGCTATATTGTGTATGTGTGTGTGAGTGTGTGTGTATGTGTGCTCACTGTGTTCTCATTTTGTGTTTTTACAGGTTGGCTAATTTGGGTCAGAACCCATTTCTCGTCTAATCTATTCTGATGTGTTCCAGTCTCCTGAGATAGGGGGCACTGTTTCTAAAATGAGTCTCTCAGGGGAGCCAGAGACCAAAGAAGGAACCCTTAGCACTAAGAAGAAGAGGTATGAATGAATGAATCAGATATTTAATATGATGTGAGTTAGAGCTCCAGTAAAAGGATGAGTTTAATTGGAAGCTCTGTCCCCACGTGCTGTGAGTTAGAGATATTTCCTTCTTTTACGCTAACATTTTCTTACGCTTATATTTGCTTTACCAAAACTCACTCACGGCCACCCATATGCATTTCATGACGCAAATGTATTCCTTTTATTAAAAAGTTACACCAGTTCACCACTGTGCCATTTCTACTAACTATATTTCTTCACTTGGCTACCGTACAAAACCTTCATATCAGCAAACGCCACGTTTCTACATTCATGCTACCTCGCCCTGTTCCCTATCTAGCCACATAGGCTACAAACAATTACTACGTATGTACGTTCTGCAACTCCGCATTAAAACATTACATTTAAAATCATGATTCACTCATAAGTATAACTACTAGCACTGAACATGAGAAAAACACATTAGTGCAATAGATTGCACACATCATTTAACCGTCCACTTCAACACCTAACGTTAAATACAGACTGTTATATATACCGTTTGATAAGGAAACTAAGCTCGCTCATGGTCACTTCAATTACTTCGCACTATAGTCTGTGATCATGTCAACCTTCACCTACATCCGCATTCTGCTAAACAAACATCTTGTTTCAACTACGCAATTTCATCATTTCGCCTAATGTATCTCACACATCTTGTTATTTTCTCATATGCAAAGCCTGCTGGGACATATGCGTCTGCTCCTATTCTCCACTATCAACTTTTCCGGTTCCAGCTTAACAAAACAGCAAAGAGGATTCCTACCTGCAGATAAGCCTATCAAAATGCCTTATAAACCTTACAAACACTAAAAGTGCATCTCCACGAAATAACAGACAACGGAGCAGGACAGAAGGGTACACAAGTTGCGACCTAGGCAGCTCTAATTCTACGGGCTTGCCGATTCTTTTGTCAATCAAGGCTCGTTGGATGCCCGTCAAATCCGTGAGTAGCCTACATAGCTACACTGGCCATTTTTCACCTTTTCTGATGCGTTTACAATTACGACACCTCACCATTTATCACAGCCACTGTTTTACATAAGCCGCGTTTCCACCGCAGGAACTATACCCCGGAACTAGGAACCTTTTGAGGAACTCAGTGCGTTTCCACCGCAGGAACTAGGGTCTAAATAGTAAATTAGTTCTGGGGGCTTCGTTTTACCCCCCAAAAGGTTCCTGCTCGGGGGGTAGTACTTTCCGAAAGTACAGGAACCTTTTGGGTGGAGCTTGCAGCGCTGAACATTTCTGATTGGTCGAGTACTCACGGGATTTTTTTGTGTCTATGTTCAGGCGCCATGTTTGAAAATATGCAGGCGCAAACCAATTTATTTTCATAATAACTTCAAATCAAACTTGTATGTTATGCGGCGCAGTAGCCTACTTTTGGTTATAGCCTGCCAACGTCTTGGAATTATAACGTGTGCTCTTCTGTTCTTTTCTTGCTTTAGTATTCGTTTTATAAAATGCTAAGCATTCGTGCTGGGACAGCATATTACGTACTAAAACATTAAAACGGATTAATTCGGTTGCTGAATATTTTCTTCCGGATTTTCTTAGCCCGTTGTAATTGACTCAAAACGTTTGATACAGTTATGTGAGGTATGCGGTAGTTCTGTGTAATTCACATTGGTGATACAGTAAAAGCAAACTGGAAATCACCTTCCGCACTTTTTGTCAGGGTAAAATAACAGGTTAATTCTAGTAATCGTACCTTTAGCTTTTTCAGACTGCCGTAATTTTACTCTGCCATTCTTCAATTCCACAAAAAGACCAGGAAGACTATGGACTAATTTATGGTGCATGGTTCGCATCTGGAGGGCACATTTCGCTGTGACTTGAAAGAATTGAGGAAATATTGGGTAGCATTGCTTTGGAATACATGTTATTAAATTTCGGTGAGGCCTATATTGTAAATTTAGCCTATATTGTTTGTAGTACCGTAACTTAGCGTCATTTTGATATCAATACTTTTAATGGCAGGCCTGGATTTTGGCAGTCTGAATGAATGAGTTATTGACGGTGTATGTCTTGTATGTGTGAGTAACTTGGCATTTTTGTACGTTGAAAACGTGTTTTTTATGAGTACAAATGTTACAGTAGCTGGCAGGAATTAGCAGAAATTATAACAGAACACTAATATTAGTTTGAGTTGAACTTGCTTTGCTGCTGCTGCCGTTACTCACTTTGCTAGAAGCTTTGCAATAGAAAGAGACGGTCTGTATCTGTCGCTGCTGCAGCAGCTGATTGCAATGTCAGCTGCAAGTGTGTTGTTTACATTCCAAACATTCCACTGGTGTTAATTAATGGGAAATTTTCTTGGTAAACATAAATAAAATATAAATAAAATGGTAAATATCTCTAAAATATTTGCACTACTGACAAGAAAAGCACAAGAAACTAGGTGAAGCTACGAGATAAAAAAGGTAGGTCTTGCTGAAAAACTGTAGGAGGAGTCGCGTACAGGATGTTGACTTGATGTGGAATAAGAAGAAATAATAAGGAGAACACTAAATTCACTTCAGTGAACTTACATGCCCACCAGTATGGCTCTCACATGGTCTAGAGCACACTCTCCAAACCAATCGGAACTTTCTAAATATGGAAATAATGCCTCTAATTGAGATTTGCTTTTTCAAGCTCTTCATTTACTGTTATCGCAGTGCAAAAACCTTTTCTTCGATCCACCATAATTATAAATTCTTTTCATAGTACAATGCTAAGCTGTTTTGAGAGCGAGCTCGGTTCAGTCTGCATGCACTCTCTGCTTGTCAGCACAATCTGCATTACGCACAGGGAGTGGAGGCAGACACGCACTTAGGTTACTAGCAAATGGCTGGACCCACAGACAGCAATGAGGGCTCATTTGACAGGTGACAGTCTTGTTTAATTAATTCTGTAACTTGATTGACTTAAAAGTAAACCTATCGCTGTTCAGATAACCAAATGCCTACAAAAGAGCCATAAAGATGCAAGTATTGGTTATACCAAAAGTGACTGCAGTGTAAGTGCATTACATGGAATTTAAAACTTTTTTTCTGAATGATTGTTTTGGTGATCTGAGGAGCTGTTCTGAAAGCTTAAATGGAATACATTTTTTCATGCAAAAATAAGAAAGCAAAAGTAATTATGGAAAGCATGAAAAAAAACATGTTTTATGATGTGGGTTAGTGTGCAATGAGTGATTGGGGGATGGGGAAGCTCCTTTCATTTTACTGACATTTATTGCCATTAGCGCTGATAAGGGAACGAGTGGTGTTGTTGGCCAAAAAGGAGGCTGTTGCAGTCGTTGAGCTTGAATTTGTGACGTGTTTGTAGCCCCTTTTTTAATAAATTGCAAATCTTTACTTTATCCCCATTCTGTTGTTGCTGCTGCCCATACCACTAGGGGGCAGGAGGGAAATATACCTTTCAGTGTCACTGTCACCTTTCAGGTGTAGGTGGGTGTATTATGTCACATTCAGGTGTATGTGGGGTTTATTATGTCATCGCCAGATGTGCAGTGACATAGAGCTGTGGTAAGAAGATGATTTTAACTGGAAGCTCTGTCTCTATGTTTTGTTCACAGGGTCCAGGTAGAAAGAGCAGGGTCATCTGCACCCAGCTGCCTGTCTATGAAGAGTGATCATTCAATGAATACACTATTCAATTTCAGAGGAGAGTTCACAGGTGATCAAAGGTAATCAAATAGGCTTACATTGACACTACTATTTATCCCCTTAACCCCAAGCATTAAAAAGGCAATTTCCACCTGGTTTGCAGTGCTCTTAAAGGTCCAGGAAAGTAGATTGTTGTTATATTCCCCAGAAGTGACGACAGATTTTATTCTTAATGCTCCTTTCACGTTTTTAACCGATTTAGAACCATTGAATTGTAATAGACACGGTTAGATTATTGCGACCTGTTTAGCAGACATGGGCAGGTTGGGTGTGTATCCTGCGCTCATTAACATTCATACCTGTAAGACACATCATACAGTATGTAAACCGTTTCTCATCGCTAGCTAGGTGAGAGCTGGTTAGAGCAAATTGTCCCATGCAGTACCCAACAAAATGAAAGAAAGCAACATAAACTAGGCGTTCCCATCGTATGATTAAACCTGAAGATTATTCAACTTGTAACAGCATTGTAACACTGAGCTACTGTACACTAACATTACACTCTATAGCAGTCTCAAATTCTGGACATTACACCCAAATAAAGAAAGGCTTTGTTTCCACATGTCTTAGCTTGAAAACGTTTTAATTGTCGCTAGCTAATGGTAGGCATACTTACCGATCCAGCACATTCTGCGAAAAGTTCTTTTGTTCTGAGAAAATGGGCAATGCAAATACTAACTGCACTGATTATTGTAATACTGGAGTGCCTGTGGGCTCCAGAATTAAAACCCATTTCTTGCAGGTCTCTTCATTTTTGGCAAAACAAAAGAATGTATTGCTTTCTCCACATCCAGAGAAGGGGCAATGCTTAGGCATTTACAGTTTAGCTTGCCTAGTGTGCACAAAAGTGGCAAGAGCATTATTTACACATTACATGTAGAAAGAATTTCACTGGATTTAAGGGTTTTGTTACATAACTAACACCCAATGAACCCTGCCCATTGAAAACCTGGTGTTTAGCCAAGGGGGAGAGCAAGCCAATTTTGGCACAGGCTTTTATTTGTTTCTTCTTTTTTTGTCTTTTGCAATAATTGTTTGAAAGTATTTCTGGGCCATTTGTGAATGTAAAACAGTATTAACATGACACATCAGCACAGAATTCAAAGATTGTTGTGCCGATAACTAACAGCAGTGAAATGTTGCAACAAATTTTCCAAGACATCTCAAAACCTTTCCAAATTGCAAATTTTAGATAGTGTTTTGAACAGGTTATCTATACTACAAACGTTTTCTTCTCTCAAAATCGCATATTTTGAATAAATAACTGAGGTGAACATGTTTTTGGGAGTTAATATCTTACACCAATTAACATTATGCTGAATGTTGAAATACAAATGTTACAGTAGCTGGCAAGAATTAACAGAAATTATAACAGACAATTAATATTAGTTTGAGTTGAACTTGCTTTGCTGTTGCTGCCGTTACTCACTTTGCTAGAGATTTCATCCGTTAGAAGCTTTGCAAAAGAAAGAGATGGTCTGTATCTGTCGCTGCTGCAGCGGCTGATTGCAATGTCAACTGCAAGTGTGTTGTTTACATTCTGAACATTCCACTGGTGTTAATTAATGGGAAATTTTCTTGGTAAACATAAATCAAATATAAATAAAAATGGTAAATATCTCTAAAATATTTGCACTACTGACAAGAAAAGCACAAGAAACTAGGTGAAGCTACGAGATAAAAAAGGTAGGTGTTGCTGAAAGACTGTAGGAGGAGTCGCGTACAGGATGTTGACTTGATGTGGAATAAGAAGAAATAATAAGGAGAACACTAAATTCACTTCAGTGAACTTACATGCCCACCAGTATGGCTCTCACATGGTCTAGAGCACACTCTCCAAACCAATCGGGACTTTCTAAATATGGAAACGATGCCTCTAATTGAGATTTGCTTTTTCAAGCTCTTCAATTACTGTTATCACAGTGCAGAAACCTTTTATTCGATCCACCATAATTATGAATTAATTTCATAGTACAATGCTAAGCTGTATTGAGAGCGAGCTCGCTTCAGTCTGCATGCACTCTCTGCTTGTCAGCACAATCTGCATTACGCACAGGGAGTGGAGGCAGACACGCACTTAGGTTACTAGCAAATGGCAGGACCCACAGACAGCAATGAGGGCTCATTTGACAGGTGACAGTCTTGTTTAATTCATTCTGTAACTTGATTGACTTAAAAGTAAACCTATCGCTGTTCAGATACCCAAATGCCTACTGAACAAAATACTATACGTAAAGACAGCATCGGGTGGTCAGATATGCCGGCCAAGTTTCAGGTGGATGCTTGACAGATTGAGTTGAAAATGGCACCTGAACTGGCTAACAGTCTTAGCTTGAATATGAGCAAGGGCATTTGGGATTACAGAAACTCTTACATTGACAAAAGAGCCATAAAGATGCAAGTATTGGATATACCAAAAGTGACTGCAGTGTAAGTGCATTACGTATGGAATTTAAAACTTTTTTCTGAATGATTGTTTTGGTGATCTGAGGTGCTGTTCTGACAGCTTAAATGGAATAAATTTTCTCATGCAAAAATAAGAAAGGCAAAGTAATTATGGAAAGTATAAAAAACATGTTTTATGATGTGGGTTAGTGTGCAATGAGTGATTGGGGGATGGGGAGGCTCCTTTCATTTTACTGACATTTATCGCCATTAGCGCTGATAAGGGAACGAGTGGTGTTGTTGGCCAAATAGGAGGCTGTTGCAGCCGTTGAGCTTGAATTTGTGACGTGTTCTTAGCCCCTTTTTTAATTAATTGCAAATCTTTACTTTATCCCCATTCTGTTGTTGCTGCTGCCCATACCACTAGGGGGCAGGAGGGAAATATACCTTTCAGTGTCACTGTCACCTTTCAGGTGTAGGTTGGTGTATTATGTCACTTTCAGGTGTATGTGGGGTTTATTATGTCATTGCCAGATGTGCAGTGACATAGAGCTGTGGTAAGAAGATGAATTTAACTGGAAGCTCTGTCTCTATGTTTTGTTCACAGGGTCCAGGTAGAAAGAGCAGGGTCACCTGCACCCAGCTGCCTGTCTATGAAGAGTGATCATTCAATGAATACACTATTCAATTTCAGAGGAGAGTTCACAGGTGATCAAAGGTAATTAAATAGGCTTACATTGACACTACTATTTAACCCCTTAACCCCAAGCATTAAAAAGGCAATTTCCACCTGGTTTGCAGTGCTCTTAAAGGTCCAGGAAACTAGATTGTTGTTATATTCCCCAGAAGTGACGACAGATTTTATTCTTAATGCTTCTTTCACGTTTTTAACCGATTTAGAACCATTGAATTGTAATAGACACGGTTAGATTATTGCAACCTGTCTAGCAGACATGGGCAGGTTGGGCGTGTATCCTGCGCTCATTAACATTCATACCTGTAAGACACATCATACAGTATGTAAACCGTTTCTCATTGCTAGCTAGGTCAGAGCTGGTTAGAGCAGATTGTCCCATGCAGTACCCGACAAAATGAAAGAAAGCAACAAAAACTAGGCGTTCCCATCGTATGATTAAACCTGAAAATTATTCAACTTGTAACAGCATTGTAACACCGAGCTACTGTACACTAACATTACACTGTATAGCATCCTCAAATTCTGGACATTACACCCAAATAAAGAAAGGCTTTGATTCCAAAGTGGCAAGAGCATTATTTACACATTATTACTCATTTACACATTACATGTAGAAAGAATTTCACTGGACTTAAGGGTTTTGTTTCATAACTAACACCCAATGAACCCTGCACATTGAAAACCTGGCGTTTAGCCAAGGAGGAGAGCAGGCCAATTTTGGCACAGGCTTTTATTAGTTTTTTCTTTTTTTTGTTTTCTGCAATAATCGTTTGAATGTATTTCTGGGCCATTCGTGAATGTAAAACAGTAATACAATGACACATCAGCAAAGAATTCACCGATTGTTGTGCAGATAACTAAAAGCAGTGAAATGTTGCAATGGATTTTCCAAGACCTCCCAAAACCTTTCCAAATTGCACATTTTAGATAACGTTTTGAACAGGTTATCTACACTACAAAAGAAGTTTTCTTCTCTCAAAATCACATATTTTCAATAATTAACTGAGGTGAATCGGTTCTAACATGTTTTTGGGAGTCAATTTCTTACAGCTGTTAACATTATGCTGAATGTTGAAATACAAATGTTACAGTAGCTGGCAGGAATTAGCAGAAATTATTACAGAAAACTAATATTAGTTTGAGTTGAACTTGCTTTGCTGCTGCTGCCGTTACTCACTTTGCTAGAGATTTCATCCATTAGAAGCTTTGCAAAAGAAAGAGATGGTCTGTATCTGTCGCTGCTGCAGCGGCTGATTGCAATGTCAGCTGCAAGTGTGTTGTTTACATTCCGAACATTCCACTAGTGTTAATTAATGGGAAATTTCCTCGGTAAACATAAATAAAATATAAATAAAAATGGTAAATATCTCTAAAATATTTGCACTACTGGCAAGAAAAGCACAAGTAACTAGGTGAAGCTACGAGATAAAAAAGGTAGGTGTTGCTGAAAAACTGTAGGAGGAGTAGCGTACAGGATGTTGACTTGATGTAGAATAAGAAGAAATAATAAGGAGAACACTAAATTCACTTCAGTAAACTGACATGCCCAACAGTAGGGCTCTCACATGGTCTAGAGCACACTCTCCAAACCAATCGGAACTTTCTAAATATGGAAATAATGCCTCTAATAGACATTTGCTTTTTCAAGCTCTTCAATTACTGTTATCACAGTGCAGAAACCTTTTCTTCGATCCACCATAATTATGAATTCTTTTCATAGTACAATGCTAAGCTGTTTTGAGAGCGAGCTCGGTTCAGTCTGCATGCACTCTCTGCTTGTCAGCACAATCTGCATTACACACAGGGAGTGGAGGCAGATACGCACTTAGGTTACTAGCAAATGGCAGGACCCACAGACAGCAATGAGGGCTCATTTGACAGGAGACGGTCTTGTTTAATTCATTCTGTAACTTGATTGACTTAAAAGTAAACCTATGGCTGTTCAGATAACCAAATGCCTGCTGAACAAAATAGTATACGTAAAGACAGCATCGGGTGGTCAGATATGCCGGCCAAGTTTCAGGTGGATGCTTGACAGATTGAGTTGAAAATGGCACCTGAACTGGCTAACAGTCTTAGCTTGAATATGAGCAAGGGCATTTAGGACTACAGAAACTCTTACATTGACAAAAGAGCCATAAAGATGCAAGTATTGGATAAACCAAAAGTGACTGCAGTGTAATTACATATGGAATTTAAAACTTTTTTCTGAATGATTGTTTTGGTGATCTGAGGAGCTGTTCTGACAGCTTAAATGGAATAAATTTTCTCATGCAAAAATAAGAAAGGCAAAGTAATTATGGAAAGTATAAAAAAATATGTTTTATGATGTGGGTTAGTGTGCAATGAGTGATTGGGGGATGGGGAGGCTCCTTTCATTTTACTGACATTCATTGCCATTAGCGCTGATAAGGGAACGAGTGGTGTTGTTGGCCAAAATGGAGGCTGTTGCAGCCGTTGAGCTTGAATTTGTGGTGTGTTTGTAGCCCCTTTTTTAATAAATTGCAAATCTTTACTTTATCCCCATTCTGTGGGCGCTGCTGCCCATACCACTAGGGGGCAGGAGGGAAATATACCTTTCAGTGTCACTGTCACTGTCAGCTGTTGTAGAACTGTATTTAATTCTTGGTAATTGGTAGGGTCCAAGGGTGCAGAAGCTATTTAAGTGCAGCTACCACCATCATTTCGGTTGTTGGGTGCAGACTGGTCCGAGTCAGTGCCGGATGCAATGTGAGCGCGTTTTAGATGCTGTCATTGTTTTCAAGACACGTGACTGATGAAATGCATCGTGATTCATTAAAATCCATTTTGGGCAGGCAAAATGCATTATTCATTATTCGCATTAGGTCTAAATGGATTAAATACCCTCTGGGGCCTTGACTGGGTACTCATGTCCATCCTATCTGCTGTCTCTTTGTTCCCTAATGACATCTGTTTTGTACATAAACAACATATGCCCTTAATGTTTCCTTGATATCATATGACGTCGCTAATTGTAGAGAGGAGAAACACTCCGAACTCAGTCCCCTATTTTGAATTGGCGATGAGAATCTCTTTCCCTCACCCACCCACCTACACATAAAGGACAGAGGACAGGATCTATCTGGTCCTAAAAGCCTTACCTAATTTGGTTAACAAGAGTTTATCTCTTACTTCTCTAATTCCTTTCTGGAGGGTGTAATATACAACAATAAGCACAACAGAAATTATTATTTTCAAACCCCATGCATTTGGAAAATATTACCCACACATACCCCCCCCCCGGGATCCCACTCCCAGATAGTTCAAAGTCCCACCGCCACTGGGTCACAGCAACCACTTTTCCGGTAGCATCATGATACTCCTCATCGGCCCTCATAGTGGCCTTGACTGCCTTTCGAGTTGCAACGGAAGCGTTATTTCTGCCCCAGATTCCTCTATCGTTTTTATTTTATTTTAGCCTCTATAGCAGAGAGAGCTTTATTAAAAGAATTATCAGGATCTATTTCCCAATGGACATGGCTAGGCATGGTGTTGCTGGTGGTTACGTCAGGAGCTACTGGGATAGATCCTATAGAAACAGAAGTGCCAGAAGGGTTAATGCAGTAAGAAGTTTCAGGCGTCATGCAAAGTCACTGCGATGGCCCCGCGAGGGGGCCGCCCCACACCAAACTGTGGAGTTTGCCCGCACTGCTATGGCTCCATTCAATATTGATAATACTTGAACTTTTACATCAGGTCCCAGTGATGATGACAGGGCTTGTCCTGATTCTCTGGGAGTGGTGCAAAGCACCCATCCCCCTACTGTGGAAAACTGCTCCTGGGAGAAAGCTACCTGTTTATGGCCGTCACTGATGACATACTGAACGTTACGAAATATTGGGCAGCATTGCTTTGGAATACATCTTATTTAATTTTGCTGAGGCAAGTTAGCCTATATTGTTTGTAGTACCGTAACTTGGCGTCATTTTGATATCAATACTTTTAATGGCAGGCCTGGATTTTGGCTGAATTAATGAGTTATAGACAGGGTATGTCTTGTATGTGTGAGTAACTTGGCATTTTTGTATGCTGAAAACGTGTTTTTTATGAGATAAATTTTACTCCGCGCGAGGAGAAAGTGGCTGTTTGCGAGCGAGGAGAAATACTTCGCGAGCGAGGAGAATCAGCTCGCGCGCGGCTCACTGTTTTACGCTCGGTGTTTTAAATTTACACGCGTGAAAGTGGTTCTGTGCTCGCGCAGTGAATATCTGCTCGCGCTGATTATTGGCATTGAATTGACGCCATAAATATTGTCCATTATGTCAAGGGTGGGGAGTGTTTTGTAGATGAGACTGCAGGGAGGGGGTGCATGTTAAATGAACGACCAGAGCGACAATGGTGGGGCTGCGAAACTCAGTTTTCGGCATAGTTGTCGTGTATCGTCTACTAATAAAACTAAAACAATGCATTTCTGTTTTTAACTCATACTTTGGTTGCAGTAGCACCGAATGTCTGAGTCTAGTAATCTCAGCACGCCAGCGTGCCGACCACTAGGGGCTTTGCGCTAAGAGGTTAAATTTTGGGGAGAATTTGCCATGCCTTATGATCATTTTTCAATAGGATTTTATTACTGTATTTGTTTACATAGACAGTTTGGAGTTTTATTTGCATACGGTGCAGTGATATTTCATCCACACCATTTCACATGTACATTAGTTCCTGTTCTCTTACAGTACATACAGTACATGATGCAATGGTGAGACCATTAGATTTTGAGGAGAAAAATCTTTCCATAATACAGCATTAAAAAGACATGTGAGAACAGAACATAATTAAAAAGAAATAATTTCACATTACCACCATTGTTCAATTTCTCTCGAGCCGCAGCATATTATAACCTTTGCAAACATGTAAGGAAGACTGTGAAAACATTCAATCATATAACACAACCGATTTACGGTGGGCTGGATTTTTCAAATCGGGAGCTAACTTCAGTGTTGTTTTCTTGTAGTTCTCTTCATTTTTGGGAAAAGAAAAAAGTATATTGCTTTCCCTGCATCCAGAGAAGGGTCAATGCTTAGGCATTTTCAATTTAGCTTGCCTCACCTGCACAACAGTGGCAAGAGCATTATTTACATAGGTCACATGCCGTGATCACCCTGTTAGGGACAGAAGAGCTGGACACAGGGAGATGCAGGAATTTCAGATAACTCCAGAGTTTTATTTTCAATAGTGAGAGAGAGCATATTCAAACACGAACATGAAAAAACCTTCGCTCATCACCCTCACGTGATCTGGACAAAAACAATAAACTAAAATAACAAAGACAAAATAAATGAAATTATATGAGTGCTTTTCAGCCTTTTCTCTGGTCTGTACGTGCTCTCTCTCACCGTCGTGGGGGATCCTGGTCTCAGACGCCTACTGTGGAAAGAAGCACGCTTCTAAATCCTGGATTGATTCGTAACATCATCCAGATCTGTGTCTGCTTAACCAGTAGGCGTGGTCCTCTAATTGCCCTGAATTCCTCCCGCAAAACGAGCCCTGCCACATCATATTTCATGTAGAAAGACTTTCTTGTTGAAAATGGCAGATGACCTAGCTAGCAGTCTTGAATATGAGCCGAGGCATTTTGGATTACAGAAACTCTTACATACAGTTCAGGCCAAAGGTTTACATACACCTAGGCTAAAGACATTCAAACTCTATTTTTCACAGCTGCACATATTTCATGTTACCATACACTTCCCATGTTAAGTCAATTAGGGAATCTACTTTATTTCCATCAGAGGCCATTTCAGAATAATAGCTAAGAGACAGATTTATTTCAGATTTTATGTACTATATCAGATTTTCAGTGGGTCAAATATTTACATTACATTACAGGCATTTGGCAGACGCTCTTATCCAGAGCAACGTACAACAAAGTGTATAACCATAACCAGGAACAAGTATGAAAAAACCCCTAGAGAGAAGTACCGGTCCAAGTGCAGGGAACAACCGCATAGTTCAACTTGGACCCTGAAGGTTAAACTGATTAACACTAACAACGAGAACGGCAACAACGCAGTCTATGGAAAAAATACAAGCAGTAGTTAAGACAGTTAATGCACCTAAGTCACCTACGAAACAGCTGCCTAGTTACAACCCTAAGCTTACAGTCATTTACAGGGGGGTAGGGAGGGATGGGGAGAGGTGCAGCCTGAAGAGGTGAGTCTTCAGTCGTCGTTTGAAATGGGTCAGTGTCTCAGCTGTTCTGACCTCCACAGGGAGGTCATTCCACCATCGTGGGGCCAGAACAGACAGGAGACGTGTTCTGGAAGTGCAGGTGCGAAGAGGGGGAGGTGCTAGGCGTCCTGAGGTAGCAGAACGGAGGGATCTGGCTGGCATGTAGGGTTTGAATATTTTGTGGAGGTATGCTGGGGCTGATCCCTTGACTGCCTGGTATGCTAGGACCAATGTTTTAAATTTGATGCGAGCTATAACAGGCAGCCAGTGGAGGGTAGTGAGCAGGGGAGTGACGTGGGAGTGTCTGGGGAGGTTGAAGACCAGACGAGCCGCAGCATTCTGAATGAGTTGCAGGGGTCTGGTGGCAGATGCCGGTAGTCCAGCCAGAAGAGAGTTGCAGTAGTCCAGGCGTGATAGAACCATTGCTTGGACCAGGAGCTGGGTTGAGTAGGTGGTGAGAAAGGGGCGGATTCTGCGGATGTTGTACAGGAAAAATCTGCATGCCCGGGTTACTGCTGCGATGTTCTTGGAGAGGGACAGCCTGTTGTCCATCACCACTCCAAGATTCTTGGCACAGGGTGATGATGTCACTAAGGTGTCCCCTAGGGAAATGGAAAAGTCGAGGAGGGGAGAGGATAGAGCAGGAATAAAGATTAGCTCCGTCTTTCCCGGGTTGAGCTTCAGGTGGTGATTGTCCATCCAGCTCTGTATGTCCCTCAGGCAAGCGGAGATGCGGGCAGGGACCTGTGTGTCCGATGGGGAGAAGGAGAGAAAGAGTTGCGTGTCATCAGCATAAGAGTGATAGGACAAGCCATTGGCAGATATTTCAGGGCCAAGGGATTTGGTGTACAAGGAGAAGAAAAGGGGACCGAGGACTGAGCCCTGGGGAACTCCAGTGGCGAGGGGACGGGGTGGTGATACCTCACCCGCCCAGGCAACCTGGAGTAATATTTACATATACTTTGTTAGTATTTGGTGGCATTGCCTTTTAATTGCTTTACTTGAATCAAACGCTTGGGGTAGCCTACCACAAGCTTCTCACAATACTTTGCTGGAATTCTTGCCCATTCCTCCTGACAGAACTGGTGTAACTCAGTCAGGTTTGTGGGACTCCTTGCTCAGACACGCTTTTTTCAGTTCAGTCCACAAATTTTCTATGGGATTCAGGTCAGGACTTTGTGATGGCCATTCCAATACTTTCACTTTGTTGTCTTTAAGCCATTTTGTTACTACTTTGGAGGTATGCTTAGGATCATTGTCCTGCTGGAAGACCCAGTTGCGACCAAGTCTGAACTTTCTAGCTGATGTCTTGAGGTGTTGCTTCAGTATTTCTAGATAATCCTCCTTCCTCGTGTTGCCATCTATTTTCTGAAGTACACCAGTCCTTTTTCCAGCAAAACAAGATGACTAGGAGGAATGGCAGCGTCATGTTGTGGGGGTGTTTTGGTATACCTGTTTTCATGCAAAAAAAAAAAAAGTTTTATGATGTGGGTCATTGTGCAACAGGTGATTGGGGGATGGGGAGGTTCCTTTTATTTTACTGACATTTATTGCCGAATTTGTGACGTGTTTGTAGCCCCTTTTTTAATAAGTTGCTCATCTTCATTTTATCCTCATTCTGTGGGCGCTGCTGCCCATACCACTAGGGGGCAGGGGGGGATCTTACACTGCAATGTCATTGTCACCTTTCAGGTGTAGGTGGGTGTATTATATCACATTCAGGTGTACGTGGGGTTTATGTCATCATGCAGTAAGAAGATTAATTTAACTGGAAACTCTTTCTCCATGTGCTGTGAGTTAGAGCTGCAGTAAGTGAATTTACCCAGAAACTCTGTTTCCATGTTTTGTTCACAGGATACAGCAGTCACAGGAGCCTAGCTCTTCAGAAGAGACAAGTTCAGAGAAACTATCTTCCTCAAAAGAGGTGTGTGATCTGCATTTTTCTTCATTGTATTCAATTTGTTATTTTGTGTTTTCTTCATACAGCAAGTTTCATTTGATGATATGAGACATATATCATGCACAATTCAGAGATAATGTTTTTAGGTTCTGAGTATTGCACTTAGCCTGAATAACATATCGTGCCTTTTCCAAAGATTACTCTTGTCAGACATCTAATTCACTATTTGGCCGTTTTCAGCCATTGGAAGTTTCCAAGCGCTCAGCCAGCATAGCCTGTGTGATACAGAGCAGGGGGGCAGGGGGCAGGGAGGGGGTGGTAGCCATTGGAGGTGTGAATATGTGTGTTGTCCAGAATGTGATTGTATGCTGTAGTATTGCCTTAACTGGAACTAAGGGGTCTGGCCCAAACCATGAGAAACAGCCCCAGACTTTGTTGGTGTCCAGATACTTTTGGTCATATAGTGTATCTGTCCCTGTACTGGCTATCAAACACATGACACAAAAGGCAAGGATCACAGTTTGTTTAGTTTTTATTTCAATTACTGTGATAGAGCACACCTGTTCATGTGTTTATTCCACACTGATACAGCACACCTCTCCATGTGTTTATTTCACACTGATACAGCACACCGCTTCATGTGTTTATTTCACACTGATACAGCACACCTCTTCATGTGTTTATTTCATACTGATACAGCACACCGCTTCATGTGTTTATTTCTCACTGATACAGCACACCTTTTCATGTGTTTATTTCACACTGATACAGCACACCTCTTCATGTGTTTATTTCTCACTCTGATACAGCACACCTCTCCATGTGTTTATTCCACACTGATACAGCACACTTCTTCATTTGTTTATTTCACACTGATACAGCACACCTCTTCATTTGTTTATTTCACACTGATACAGCACACCTCTTCGTGTGTTTATTTCACACTGATACAGCACACCTCTTCATGTGTTTATTTCACACTGATACAGCACACCTCTTCATGCGTTTATTTCTCACTGATACAGCACACCTCTCCATGTGTTTATTTCACACTGATACAGCACACCTCTTCATGTGTTTATTTCTCACTCTGATACAGCACACCTCTTCATGTGTTTATTTCACACTGATACAGCACACCTCTTCATGTGTTTATTTCTCACTGACGCAGCACACCTCTACATGTGTTTGTTTCAGTCTCTCCTGCGCACTCTGATGAAGCTGAAGAAGGATGAAAAGTTGAAACTGTTTCAGAGCCATCTGAGTCAGGATTGTACAGAATGCAAAAAGAGTCTGTCTGAAGATCCTTCTGTGCTGGTTAAGTTTATGAAGATGAAGAAATTGTTCAAGAGTCATCAAATTGCTGATTACCCAGAATGCACCGAGAGAGAGCAGGAAGATCCTGAGGCCCTGTACATAGTTGAGAAGTTGCTGAAGACCTGTGGCAGTGAGAGGTCTCTGAAGATCACACTCCACATCCTGAGGAACATGAAGCAGAAGGATCTCGCCGACTCACTGGAGAGAGATGAGCAGCACAGTAAGAGCTTTCTCTCATTGCTAATGTGTGTCCATTCAAATGCTGAAATTAGTTATAGCATCCACACTTTCACTATAGCGTTTTACATTCACAATATTACATATAGGAAATGTCACAACCAATGCGCACACAAAGGCATTTCAATGAAACTATAGCATCAAGCAGTGATTATGGGGGTAAGCAAATGTACATGAGATTAAATGTCCTTGAGGGGGATTCAAAGCAGGAACCTTGTGCTCAAAAGCCAGTGATTAAACCACTGTCCCATTAGACAGACTGCCCTGAGGTTGTATCCAGGGCTAAAGAGCACTCAGGATAAAAATATTAGATTTTAAAATTACCCTGTGACCTTTAAAGACTTTACCACAAGGACACGTCCACAACATAAACCTGAGAAATGAAGTGTAGAAGGACATTTGAACCCATTTTCAGTTTTTTCCTTCATCTTTATTGTACAAATGCAACAGTATGGACTTTCTTCCTGATTTATTGTATTTATGATGGATTATCATTGCAAGTTATGTAATACTGTGTGAGAGGTGTGTAACACTGTAAGAGAGGTGTGTAACAGTGTGTGAGAGGTGTGTAATACTGTGTGAGAGGTGTGTAATGCTGTGTGAGAGGTGTGTAACACTGTGAGAGAGGTGTGTAATGATGTGTGAGAGGTGTGTAATACTGTGTGAGAGGTGTGTAACACACTGTGAGAGAGGTGTGTAATACTGTGTGAGAGGTGTGTAACACTGTGAGAGAGGTGTGTAACACTGTGAGAGAGGTGTGTGATACTGTGTGAGAGGTGTGTAATGATGTGTGAGAGAGGTGTATAACACTGTGTGTGAGGTGTGTAACAGTGTGTGAGAGGTGTGTAATGCTGTGTGAGGTGTGTAACACTGTGAGAGAGGTGTGTAATGATGTGTGAGAGGTGTGTAACACTGTGTGAGAGGTGTGTAATACTGTGAGAGAGGTGTGTAATGCTGTGAGAGGTGTGTAACACTGTGTGAGAGGTATGTAATACTGTGAGAGGTGTGTAACACTGTGTGAGAGGTATGTAATACTGTGTGAGAGGTGTGTAATACTGTGTGAGAGGTGTGTAACACTGTGAGAGAGGTGTGTAATACTGTGAGAGAGGTATGTAATGCTGTGAGAGGTGTGTAACACTGTGTGAGAGGTGTGTAACACTGCGAGAGGTGTGTAACACTATGTGAGAGGTGTGTAACACTGTGTGAGAGGTGTGTAACACTGTGAGAGAGGTGTGTAATACTGTGAGAGAGGTGTGTAACACTGCGAGAGGTGTGTAACACTATGTGAGAGGTGTGTAACGCACTGAGTGAGGTGTGTAACACACTGTGAGAGAGGTGTGTAATACTGTGTGAGAGGTGTGTAGTGATGTGTGAGAGGTGTGTAACACTGTGTGTGAGGTGTGTAACACTGTGAGAGAGGTGTGTAATACTGTGAGAGGTGTGTAACACTGTGTGAGAGCTGTGTAACACTGTGTGTGAGGTGTGTAACACTGAGAGAGGTGTGTAATACACTGCGAGAGAGGTGTGTAATACTGTGTGAGGTGTGTAACTCTGTGAGAGGTGTGTAACACTGTGTGAGAGGTGTGTAACACACTGTGAGAGAGGTGTGTAACACTGTGTGAGAGGTGTGTAACACTGTGAGAGGGGTGTGTAACACTGTGTGAGAGGTGTGTAACACACTGAGTGAGAGGTGTGTAATACTGTGTGAGAGAGGTGTGTAATGATGTGTGAGAGGTGTGTACCACTGTGAGAGAGGTGTGTAATACTGTGTGAGAGGTGTGTAACACTGTGAGAGAGGTGTGTAACACTGTGTGTGAGGTGTGTAACACACTGTGAGAATGGTGTGTAATGCTGTGTGAGAGGTGTGTAACACACTGTGAGAGCGGTGTGTAGTGCTGTGTGAGGTGTGTAACTCTGTATGAGAGGTGTGTAACACTGTGTGAGAGGTGTGTAACACACTGAGTGAGGTGGGTAACACACTATCAGAGAGGTGTGTAATACTGTGTGAGAGGTATGTAACACTGATATGTGTGAAATACTGTGAAAACTGAATGCATTCATATTTTCTTTGGCAGTTTTTTCTTATTAATTGGGAAATATTAATCACATCTTTAAAATGATTATTTCTCATATTTCCTCTCTTCAGATGAATCCATAAAAAGAGCCCAGCAGGAACTGAAAACTCATCTGAAGAAGAAGTTTGAATGCATATTTGAAGGATTAGCAAAGCAGGGCCACCCAACCCTCCTGAATGAGATCTATACAGAGCTCTACATCACAGAGGGGGGAAGTGGGGGGGTCAATAATGAACATGAGATCAGACAGATTGAGACAGTATCCAAGAGACAAACCACACAGGAGACCGCAATCCTCTGCAATGACATCTTTAAGCCTTTACCTGGACAAAAGAAACCCAGAACTGTGCTTACAAAGGGCATCGCTGGCATTGGGAAAACCGTCTCTGTGCAGAAGTTCATTCTGGACTGGGCAGAAGGAAAAGCCAATCAGGATGTTGATTTCATCTTCACTCTCCCTTTCCGAGATCTGAATTTGAAGAAGGAAAGAGCATTGAGTCTGATGCAACATCTGCAGTACTACTTTCCACAGCTGAAAGAGAACAAAAGTATTGAAGGTGATGAAGTCAAAGTGGTGTTTATCTTTGATGGTCTGGATGAGTGTCGACTTCCTCTAAATTTCCAAAGCAATGAGGACTGCTGTGACGTAACAGAGTCATCATCAGTGGATGTGCTGCTGACCAACCTCATTAAGGGGAATCTGCTTCCCTCTGCTCTCCTCTGGATCACCTCCCGACCAGCAGCAGCCAATCAGATCCCTCCTGAGTGTGTCCACCAGGTGACAGAGATACGAGGGTTCAATGACCCACAGAAGGAGGAGTACTTCAGGAAGAGAATCAGAGATCAGAACCTGGCCAGCAGTATTATCTCACACATAAAGTCATCCAGGAGTCTGTACATAATGTGTCACATACCAGTCTTCTGCTGGATTTCTGCTACTGTTCTGGAGACAATGTTGGGTAAAGCAGAGAGTGGAGATCTGCCCAAAACGCTGACTGAAATGTACACACACTTCCTGCTCATTCAGACTAATATGAAGAATCAGAAGTATCATGGCACTGATGAGACAGACCCAAAGAAGATGTCAGCATCAGATACAGAAATCATCCTGAAACTGGGGAAGCTGGCTTTTCAACAGCTGGAAAAGGGCAATCTGATATTCTATGAAGAGGACCTGAGAGAGAGTGGCATTGATGTTAGTGAAGCTTCAGTGTACTCTGGGGTGTGCACAGAGATCTTTAAAGAGGAATTTGGGTTGTATCAGGAGAAGGTCTACTGCTTTGTGCATCTGAGCATTCAGGAGTATCTGGCTGCCTTGTTTGTGTTTCATTCATGTGTAAATGAGAACAGAAATGTACTCAGAGCAGAAGAATCAAAACCTCACAGTGACAGAGTGCAGCTGTCTGAGTTACACAGGAGTGCAGTGGATCAGGCCTTAGAGAGTAAGAATGGACACCTGGACTTTTTCCTCCGATTCCTTCTTGGCCTCTCACTGGACTCCATTCAGACTCTCTTAGGAGGACTACTGACACTGACAGAAAGCAGATCTGATGAAGGAAGACAAAAAAAAAACTCCATGTTTACCTTCTTTCAAAGACTACTGCCACAGACAGAAAGCAGATCAGAGACCATTGAGAAAACAGTCCAGTACATTAAGGAGAGGATCAGAAAGGAGTCTTCAGCAGAGAGGACCATCAATCTGTTCCACTGTCTCAATGAACTGAATAACAACTACCTAATGCAGGAAATCCAGAATTCCCTGAGATCAGGAAAACTTTCTGATAAAGAGCTGGAACCAAAGCCCTTTGCGTTACTGATGTCAGAGGGGGTCCTGGATGAGTTTGATTTGAAGACCTACAACACATCAGCAGCAGGTCATCAGAGACTGGTACCTGTAGTGAGGAACTCCAGGAAGGCCATGTGAGTATTATGTCATTAATAATGTAGATGATTGACCACATATTTTCCCACTTTCAATTTCTAGTAAGAATAAAAGGCAAGTGAAAATTTGGTTTAAAAAAAAAGATTTCTGAATCAAGATGTTTTAACTAGTGCCCTCATTTGATATGTTATATCCAGAACATAAGCATCAAATGCAAAACCTGATCACTTATCATATATTTAATTTAATTTACTATTACTATTTACTAATTTAATACATTTACTAATTATTTGCAAAGATAGCAATTGTGAAATAAATAAGGAGTTTATTGATATCAGAGTAATCTGATAATCAACCTTTATCAGAACATACAATTCAAGCAGATTAAAATGAAGAGATGCTATATTAAGTTACAGAATTAAGAAAAGGTGCCCTATTTTGGTGACAGCACAGGCTCAAACACACCTGGAATTGCTTGTGTCATATTTTTCACTTTCACCAGAGTTATTAGTTTTATGGTCTGTGGCTAATTGTTGTACGTCGCTCTGGATAAGAGCGTCTGCTAAATGCCTGTAATGTAATGTAATGTTAATCTGGTTGTGTCAACATGGGTTTTTTTGGCGCAATCGGGGTTGTGCCAATAGAAACATTCGGCACTGTGTTAGTTTGGTGTTGAATAATGCGTTTGCAGTCAAACCAACCCATACCAGGTTTTAACTCGTGCTATTTTGGCTTATAACTGTGCCACACATGTGAGTCCATAAACACATAACACAGATACAAGAAATATTTTGTTTATTTCAGTTGAACTATTTTAAAGGAAAGCTGCATTCAGTTATGCAGTCCAATGCCAGCTATTTGGGCAGTGGAGTTAATTGTGTAAGCTACTTGAATGAGACAGGTGGGAGACTGGCTTTACACCCCTCAGATTGGGATGGCAGGTATGCCATCCCACCAAGTTACGCCTTGGCAGGGGCATGCCCCATACCTATACAGCACCGAGAGTTTGGTACTTTTCAGGGTTCCCCACAGAAATAACCACAACAGCCACAGACACTCAGCCCTTAAAAACATTAAATTCTGTACATTTTGACCCCATTTCAACAGACAGATTTCATAAACAACTTCACATGTCCACGCAATAAAGCCCCAAACTAAGGGGATTTTGCTTTTTCTTCTTCTTCTTCTTCTCTTTCTTCTTCTTCTTCTCATTCTTATTTTCCCTGCCGCCTATCCCACTAACAACATGTCTCCCCTTTGGACATTTTACCGACACAAGCCAAATCCTCACCCTCACGACCCAATCAAAAACTCGCATACACACGCAAAATACCCATACCTTTTTATTCTGAAACATTTCCAGCTTAAACAACTAATCTGCCTGTGGCCTAGTGGGTAAGGTTACAGTCTTGGGAACATGGGGTAGTAGGTTCAAGCCCAGCTAGAGACACGTTTCTTTAACCTGCTTTTACCCTCACTAATAATTGTCTACTACTTCTCAATTATTGCTTTTGCACCATATCTACCCGCTGTTCACCGAACGTATACACTGCATTATGACGTACCGTCTGCACGTTCAGTTATTAACCGGCTACAATATTGCAAAGCCATATGGATTCAACGGGAGCTCTTCTGTCCTTACTGTGTTCTTCTTTAAAACCACGGACAGGTTTGCTAATGATATTTCACGCATTGCATAGCTATGTCATGGTGCTGCACTAACAAAGTCACAGACTGGTAAACCTCCGGTTGAAGGATTGAATCCCGCCTCGCCCTCAGGCAGATAATTTCCTCTTTTACACTAACGTTTTCTTACGCTTTTATATTTTCTTTACCAAAACTCACTCACGGCCACCCATATGCATTCCATGACGGCAAATGTATTCATTTTATTAAAAAGTTACACCAGTTCACCACTGTGCCATTTCTACTAACTATATTTCTTCACTTGGCTACCGTACAAAACCTTATCAGCAAACGCCACGTTTCTACATTCATGTTACCTCGCCCTGTTCTCTATCTAGCCACATAGGCTACAAACAATTACTACGTATGTACGTTCTGCAACTCCCCATTAAAACATTACATTTAAAATCATGACTCACTCATAAGTATAACTACTACGACTGAACATGAGAAAAGCACATCAGTGCAATAGACTTCATGTTACTTAACCCTCCACATTAATGACTAATGCTTTATACAGACTGTTATATATACGATTTGACAGGGATACTAAGCTCGCTCATGGTCACTTCATTTACTTCGCACTATAGTCTGTGATCATGTCAACCTTCACCTACATGCCCATTCTGCTAAAAACACATTGTTTCAACTACGAAATTTCATCATTTCATCCTAATTTCTCTCACACTCTTGTTATTTTCTCATATGCAAAGCCTGCTGGGACATATGCGTCTGCTCCTATTCTCCACTATCAAGTTTTCCGGTTCTAGCTTAGCAAAACAGCGAACAGGGTTCCCACCTGCAGATAAGCCTATCAAAATGCCTTATAAACCTTACAAACACTAAAAGTGCATCTCCTCGAAATAACAGACAACGGAGTGGGACAGCAGGGTACACAACTTGCGACCTAGGCAGCTCTAATTCTACGGGCTTGCTGATTCTTTTCTCAATCAAAGCTCATTGGATGGCCGTCAAATTCGTGAGTACATACACTGGCCATATTTCACCTGCGTTTCTGTTGCGTTTACACTTACGCCACCGCACCCTTTGTCACAGCCACTGTTTTACATATATAGCAAACTGAAACTGCTAAACAGTACACGCTCATCAGACTGTACAAATTCACACAAGGATAGCCATAATCCACAACCGTTTCTTACAGGGTCACTTCGCATTTCTCACTCTCATAATAAAACGCTTTGCAAAAAGAAATGATATCTCATAAAAAACCGTTTTCAACGTACAAAATGCCAAGTTACTCAAAAGTATTGATATCAAAATGATGCCAAGTTACGGTACTACAAACAATATAGGCTATCTTGCCTCACCAAAATTACATAAGATGTATTTCAAAGCAATGCTACCCAATATTTCCTCAATTCTTTCAAGTCACTTGGCCCTGTGTTTTGTAATCTTACCATTTTACAATGTCATGCAAACTTTGTGTCAGATCAAAGAGTCAAATATTTCGAATTACCTCATGGAACACATTGAAATTCATGTACAAAACTGCTGCTGAGTAACTACAGGAAGCATATTTCTCCAGAAAACATTTTATACTTATAGTTTATACTTGCTTCTGAACTGAATTTGAGTACATGTACAAGTTATTGTATATTTGCTACGTACAATATTACATTACATTATAGGCATTTAGCAGACGCTCTTATCCAGAGCGACGTACAACAAATGCATAGGTTCATGATGTAGAGGTGCAAAAGAAACACTAGAGTGAAGTAAGGATCGTAGTGCCAGAAGTGACCACATCAATCAGGACTCCAACCCTGTAGAGTAAGCTTGTTCAGCAAGCAAGAATCCTACCAAGTACAAACTAGCACTGGAATCACATCTAATCACACCTAATCAGACAAAAACAATCCTGCCAGATAGGATAATATGATTATGTTAGTGTAACTAGGTACAGTGAGCTAAACTATAGGCTAGGGAGGGGTGGGGAGAGGTGCAGCCTGAAGAGATGAGTCTTCAGTCTGCGTTTGAAGGTGTGAGATTCTCTGCTGTTCTGACCGTCACGGGAGGTCATTCCATCAGCGAGGGCCAGGACAGACAGCAGACGGGAGCGGGAAGTACAGACGCGAAGAGGGGAGGTGCCAAGCGTCCAGGGTGGCAGAACGGAGAGGTCTGGCTGGTGTGTAGGGTCTGATGATCCTCTGAATGTACCCTGGTGCTGACCCCTTAGCTGCCTGGTATGCAAGCACCAAGGTCTTAAATTTGATGCGAGCCATAACAGGCAGCCAGTGGAGGTCAGTGAGCAGGGGGTGACATGGGAATGTCTGGGAGGTTGTAGACCAGACGTGCTGCAGCATTCTGGATGAGCTGCAGGGGTCTGATGGTGGATGTTGGCAGACCAGCCAGTAGTGAGTTGCAGTAGTCCAGGCGGGACAGGACCATCGCTTGAACCAGGAGCTGGGTTGCGTAGGTGGTGAGGAAGGGGCGGATTCTCCAGATGTTGTACAGGAAGAACCTGCATGTTCGACTCACCGCCGTGATGTTCTGGGAGAGGGACAGTCTGTTGTCCATCACCACTCCAAGGTTTTTTGCAGTGGGTGATGACACCACAGTGTCCCTAGGGAAATAGAAAAGTCGAGAAAGGTTAGAGGATGGAGCAGGGATGAAGATCATCTCCGTCTTACCTGGGTTCAGCTTAAGATGGTGGTTATCCATCCAGCTCTGGATGTCCCTCAGGCAAGCAGAGACCTGAGTGTCAGAGGGCGGGAAGGAGAGAAAGAGTTGGGTGTCATCGGCATAACAATGATAGGACAACCCATGGGCAGAGATTACAGGACCAAGAGATTGGTGTACAGGGAGAATAGGAGGGACCAAGGACAGAGCCCTGGGGAACTCCTGTGGCAAGGGGGCGAGGTGCTGATACTGCACCAGCCCAGGTGACTTGGAAGGAGCGACCGGAGGTAGGACTCAATCCAGTCTAGTGCTGTGCCCCAGATCCCCATAGCTGCCAGGGAGGACAGGAGGATGGGGTGGTTTGATGGTGTCAAAGGCAGCAAAAGGTCTAGGAGGATCAGGACAGATGAATGGGAGGCTGCTTGTGCGGCGTGAAGCGCTCATTGACTGAGAGGAGTGCGGTCTCTGTCGAGTGGCCAGGTCTGAAGCCAGACTGGTAAGGGTCTAGGAGGTTGTTCAGGGAGAGAAAAGTGGAGAGTTGATTAGAAGCAGCTCGTTCAATTGTTTGGGATAGGAAAGGGAGATGGGAGACAGGGCGGTAGTTCTGGATAACAGAGGATCCAGAGTGGGCTTTTTCAGCAGTGGGGTGATGTGGGCCAGCTTGAAAGAGAGGGGAAACATCCAGAAGACAAGGAGGAGTTCACGAGGGAGGTGACATATGGGAGGATGTCAGGTGTGATAGTCTGAAGGAGAGAGGAAGGGATGGGGTCAAGAGCACAGGTGGTAGGGCGGTGGACAGTAGGAGCTGGGAAACAGTCAGTGAGGGGAGAAGTGGAGAAACAAGGAGGGAACAGGATGGGGGAGTGGGGAAGGGTGGTGGTGGACGTGAAGGAGCTGGATGTCTGCAATTTTCTCATCGAAGAAAACTGCAAAGTCATCTGCACGAGGGAGGACTGAGGTGGGGAAGGAGTGCTGAGAGAGGGGGAGAAAATGGAGAACAGCAGAAAGCTCTAACAGCTGGGTTAGAGGCAGATTTATGAATTTTGTTTGATAATAATTAATTTTGGCAGAGGTTACAGCGGTAGAAATGTAGCTAGCATAGACTGGTAGGCAGACAGGTCGGATTGAGCCATGGATTTCCTCCACTTCCTCTCCGCTGCACGTAGCTGGCCGGTTGGTTCGGAGGGGTCAGACATCCACGGACTGGGAGGGACAGCGTGCCTGCCTGGAGACTAGAGGACAGAGAGAGTCAAGTGCTGAGGAAGCGAGGAAGACAGAGTGGAGGATGCAGAGTCAGTGGGAAGGTTGGAGAAGGATTCAAGAGTGGGGAGTGAAGCGTGACACTGGAAGCGAGAGAGGAGGAGGGAGAGAGGAGCGGAGATTACGGCGGACCATGACAGTAGGAGTGGATGGAGGGGAGGGAGGAGGAAATTAAGTGGTGGTCAGACTGGTGCAGAGGGGTCACTGTGGGATTGGAAGAGGAGCAATTCCTCAGGATGACCAGGTCTAGGAGATTGCCAGCTTTGTGTGTTGGTGGGGAGTGCATTAGGGAGAGATCGAATGAGTGAAGTAGAGGCAGGAAGGCTGCGGAGTGGGAGGCATCAAGGTGGATGTTTGAAGTCTCCAGGAGGATCAGTGGGGTGCCATCCTCTGGGAAGGAGCTCAGCAGGGTGTCGAGCTCATCAAGGAAGCTTCCCAGGGGCCCTGGAGGGCGATAGATAACTACAATATACAAGTTAACAGGATAGGTGATTGAGACAGAGTGGTATTCAAAGGTAGAGATGGAGGTGAGAGAGGGGGAGAACAGAGAATTTCCAGGAGGGAGAGATCAGCAACCTGTGCCCCCACCACGGCCAGATGGGCGGGGGTGTGAGAGAAGGAGAAGGAGGAGGAGGAGAGGGCTGCAGGGGTTGCAGTGTTGCTGGTGTGATCCAGGTCTCTGTGAGGGCAAGGAAATGTAAAAGAGGAGGGGACGCGTAGGCTGAAATGAAGTCAGCCTTCCGCGTAGCAACTGGCAGTTCCATAGCCCTCCTGCGACCGTGAAGTTGTCACAGGGGGTCAATGAGGGATAGCGAAGGTTGGAGAGGTTCCGTCGCGCGGGGCCTCGCCTGCAGAACGAGTTCTGTAGGGTAGAGAACAGGTTGGGATGGGATGGACACATAGCATAGCAGTGAGGACAGGGAGTAGAGAGAGGAAGGGTGATGGTAGAAGATAGAGATGCAATGACACAAACTGGGAGGGAGCGATGCTAGTGTCGCTCCAAGCCACACTACAAGCCCTATAGCAAATGAAAAGCAGCTGTGACTAACAATTGCCCCACAAACCAGCAGCTAACTAGCTCCACACAATACCTGCTTGATGCAGTCAGTTAGAGCAAATGAGGCTAATAAGATACTACACTTCAAACTACACTTCACAGACAAACACAAAACTAATGCGGCAAACTACAAAACAGGTAGAAGTCTAATCTAGCTACACTAATGGCAAAAAACAGATACTTAGCCCGCTCTAGGAGAACTTCTGCGGTCCTGCACAGCTGAATCCTAAGTCACTTACAATACATACTGCATGTAAAATACATATTGTACATACATACATAGAGAACTTCTTTATCCCAATGGGGACATTTCCTCCCAGCATGTTACATTCACATTAACGAACACACACTTATACCAAGAAACATACTATCATTCACACAACAGAAAGCCTGGGCAGCGAAATACATACATACCAATACAAATTGGACATATACACGCCTATTCAATCAATCTTGACTGTGAGAGAGCCATCCACACATATGTTTGGCCTGTCCATGTAGTGCATGCTTATACACACAGGGCCAAGTGACTTGAAAGAATTGAGGAAATATTGGGTAGCATTGCTTTGAAATATGTAAATGAAATATCTTATGTAATTTCGGTGAGGCAAGATAGCCTATATTGTTTGTAGTACCATAACTTGGCGTCATTTTGATATCAATACTTTTGAGTTACTTGGCATTTTTGTATGTTGAAAACGTGTTTTTTATGAGATAGAAAGAACTTCACTGGACTTAAAGGTTTTGTTACATAACTAACACCCAATGAACCCTGCCCATTGATAACCTGGCGTTTAGCCAAGGGGGAGAGCAAGCCAATTTCAGCACAGGCTTTTATTTGTTTTTTCTTTTTTGTTTTCTGCAATAATCCTTTGAAAGTATTTCTGGGCCATTCGTGAATGTAAAACAGTAATAAAATGACATATCCGCAAAGGATTCACAGATTGTTGTGCAGATAACTAAAAGCAGTGAATTGTTGCAATGGATTATCCAAGACATCCCAAAACCTTTCAAATTGCACATTTTAGATAACGTTTTGAACAGGTTATCTACACTACAAAAGAAGTGTAGGAGGAGTAGCGTACAGGATGTTGACTTGATGTGGAATAAGAAGAAATAATAAGGAGAAGACTAAATTCACTTCAGTAAACTTACATGCCCACCAGTAGGGCTCTCACATGGTCTAGAGCACACTCTCCAAACCAATCGGAATTTTCTAAATATGGAAATAATGCCTCTAATTGAGATTTGCTTTTTCAAGCTCTTCAATTACTGTTATCACAGGGCAAAGCCTTTTCTTCAAATCACCATAATTATGAATTCTTTTCATAGTACAATGCTAAGCTGTTTTGAGGACGAGCTCGGTTCAGTCTGCATGCACTCTCTGCTTGTCAGCACAATCTGCATTACACACAGGGAGTGGAGGCAGAAACGCACTTAGGTTACTAGCAAATGGCAGGACCCACAGACAGCAAGAGGGCTCATTTGACAGGTCAATCACTTCATTTTTATTTGTATAGCGCTTTTAACAATGGAGCTTCGTCACAAATCAGCTTTACAGAGATCCGGCCCCCAAAGAATAAGCCTAGGGCAACAGTGCAGGATAAATTCCCTGACTGATAGCAGGAAGAAACCTTGAGCAGAACCGGACTCAGAGGGGGAACCCGTCTGCCGCCGGCAGGCACCGGTTTGTTATGGGAATAGCTTATGAAAACAGATAAATTATAACATATATAATTTATCTGTTTTATAATATAATAACAGCCAATCCAGTATTAATTGTCCAAACAAAAGGGGACTCCGGTCACAGAGAGATGGGCAGGAACACCGATGGGTGGCGGTCAGACAGGGGACAGGCTTGGTGCCACGCTGAATCAACAGTGGCAGGAGGCGGGGTGCCCAGCTGGTCTAGCTGGTATAGGGCTAACTGGGGCAGGTGCCCAGAGCGAGGAAGACGAAAAGAAAATTTTAGGGGGTTCAAATGATAGATTTGCAAGCAGAGCAGAAGAGACAGAGGTGCCGTGCGATAAAGAAAACCCCAGCAGAATAAGGCTATGGCAGCATAGCTAAGGGAAACAGTGGCAGGGGCCAACACAGCCATGAGGGCAGGCTTGAGACAGTCCTCACCAGACCATGACCGGTCAGCTTAACACAGCACTACCAATGATGATCCAGTGACAGCACTAACCGCTCAGTCCACCAGAGACTCTATAGCTATGCCCATCACCCACTCCTGCCCCTCAAATATAGGAGAGACTAAAAAGGTACATTTTGGGCCTAGCTTTAAATAAGGTGATAGTGTCTGCGCCCCGAACATGGGCAGGTGACAGTCTTGTTTAATTCATTCTGTAACTTGACTGACTTATAAGTAAAATCGCTGTTCAGATAACCAAATGCCTGCTGAACAAAATAGTATACGTAAAGACAGCATCGGGTGGTCAGATATGCCACCCAAGTTTCAGGTGGATGCTTGACAGATTGAGTTGTAAATGGCACCTGAACTGGCTAACAGTCTTAGCTTGAATATGAGCAAGGGCATTTTGGATTACAGAAACTCTTACATTGACAAAAGAGCCATAAAGATGCAAGTATTGGATATACCAAAAGTGACTGCAGTGTAAGTACATTACATATGGAATTTAAAACGTTTATCTGAATGATTGTTTTGGTGATCTGAGGTGCAGTTCTGACAGCTTAAATGGAATACATTTTTTCATGCAAATATAAGAAAGGCAAAGTAATTATGGAAAGTATAAAAAACCTGTTTTATGATGTTGGTTAGTGTGCAATGAGTGATTGGGGGATGGGGAGGCTCCTTTCATTTTGCTGACATTTATTGCCATTAGCGCTGATAAGGGAACGAGTGGTGTTGTTGGCCAAAAAGGAGGCTGTTGCAGCCGTTGAGCTTGAATTTGTGACGTGTTTGTAGCCCCTTTTTTAATAAATTGCAAATCTTTACTTTATCCTCATTCTGTGGGCGCTGCTGCCCATACCACTAGGGGGCAGGAGGGAAATATACCTTTCAGTGTCACTGTCACCTTTCAGGTGTATGTGGGGTTTATTATGTCATCGCCAGATGTGCAGTGACATAGAGCTGTGGTAAGAAGATGAATTTAACTGGAAGCTCTGTCTCTGTGTTTTGTTCACAGGGTCCAGGTAGAAAGAGCAGGGTCACCTGCACCCAGCTGTCTGTCTATGAAGAGTGATCATTCAATGGATCATCCATGCAATTTCAGAGGAGAGTTCCCGGTGATCAAAGGTAATTAAATAGGCTTAAATTGACACTACTGTTTAACCCCTTTACCCCAAGCATTTAAAATGGCAATTTCCACCTGGTTTGCTGTGCTCTTAAAGGTCCAGGAAACTAGATTGTTGTTATATTCCCCAGAATTTACGACAGATTTTCTTCTTAATGCTTATTTCACGTTTTTAACCGAATTTTGAACCATTGAATTGTAATAGACACGGTCAGATTATTGCAACCTGTTTAGCTGACATGGGCAGGTTGGGTGTGTATCCTGCGCTCATTAACATTCATACCTGTAAGACACATCATACAGTATGTAAACCGTTTCTCATTGCTAGCTAGGTCAGAGCTGGTTAGAGCAGATTGTCCCATGCAGTACCCAACAAAATGAAAGAAAGCAACATAAACTAGGCGCTCGCATCGTATGATTAAACCTGAAGATTATTCAACTTGTAATAGCATTGTAACACTGAGCTACTGTACACTAACATTACACTCGATAGCAGTCTCAAATTCTGGACATTACACCCAAATAAAGACAGGCTTTGATTCCACATGTCTTAGCTTGAAAATGTTCTAATTGTCTCTAGCTAATGGTAGGCATCCTTACCGATCCAGCACGTTCTGCGAAAAGTTCTTTTGTTCTGAGAAAATGGGCAATGCAAATACTAACTGCACTGGTTATTGTAATACTGGAGTGCCTGTGGGCTCCAGAATTAAAACCCATTTCTTGTAGGTCTCTTCATTTTTGGCAAAAGAAAAGATTGTATTGCTTTCTCCACATCCAGAGAAGGGGCAATGCTTAGGTATTTTCAATTTAGCTTGCCTAGCGTGCACAAAAGTGGCAAGAGCATTATTTACACATTACATGTAGAAAGAATTTCACTGGACTTAAGGGTTTTGTTACATAACTAACACCCAATGAACCCTGCCCATTGAAAACCTGGCGTTTAGCCAAGGGGGAGAGCAAGCCAATTTCGGCACAGGCTTTTATTTGTTTTTCTTTTTTGTTTCTGCAATAATCCTTTGAAAGTATTTCTGGGCCATTCGTGAATGTAAAACAGTAATAAAGTCAGAGTGTCAAAGTCAAAGTGTTTTTATTTGTCAAGTGCACAGTATAACACAGGTCATTCTGAGCAAAGAAATTCTTGTGACATGGCAGGCAGCAACTACGTAGAAGCAAGAGCAAAATATCGAAAATATCTAAAATATATCAAGAAATATCACACATAATAAAAATACACATAATATTAAACATAGTGTTAAATATTAACAGCAAATAAGTACCAGCCTGTACAGATGGGGGATATGGACAGTGGGAATAGGAGTATTTAATATTTAAATATTAACCATATATAAATTGCAGGAGTGCTGATGAATATGTGCATAAGATTGTACATTGAACGTACATAGCATACACAGGAGGACATGTGATCAATGTGATCCCAGAGATTAATGTTGCTGGTTGAGAAGCCTGATGGCCTGAGGGAAAAAACTGTTTGTGAGTCTGGTCGTCCGTGCCCGGATGCTCCGGAAGCGTCTGCCAGACGGCAGCAGTGAGAACAGACCATAGCCTGGGTGGCTGAAGTCTTTTATGATTTTCTGTGCTTTCCTGAGGCATCGTGTGTGGTAGATGCCTTGCACAGATGGGAGGTGGCAGCCAATGATGCGCTCCGCTGTCTTCACCACCCTCTGGAGGGCTTTGTGGTCAGCAGCGGAGCAGCTGCCGTACCAGGCAGTAATGCAGCCAGTGAGGATGCTCTCGATGGTGCACCTGTAGAAATTGATGAGGGTCTTAGCAGACATTCCAAACTTCTTGAGTCTCCTCAGGAAGTATAGGCGCTTTTGGGCAGTTTTCACTGCTGCGTCTGATTGCCTGGACCAGGTGAGGTTATCATTTATGACCACACCGAGGAACTTGAAGCAGGAGACTCTCTCCACTTCAGCTCCGTCGATGTGAATGGGGGCGTGACCCCCCCCCTGTCGCTTCCTGAAGTCCACGATCATCTCCTTAGTCTTGCAGACGTTGAGGGAGAGGTTATTGTCCTGGCACCATGTTGCCAAGACACTGACCTCTCTGTAGGCGGTCTCATCGTTGTTGGAGATGAGACCCAGGATGGTGGTGTCGTCTGCAAACTTGAAGATGGCATTGGAGCTGCGTGTGGCCACACAGTCATGCGTGAACAGGGCGTACAGGAGGGGACTGAGTACGCAGCCCTGAGGGGCTCCGGTGCTCAGGGTCAGTGCAGAAGAGGTGAGGTTACCCATTCTCACCACCTGGGGTCTGCCCGTCAGGAAGTCCAGGATCCAGTTGCAGAGGGAGGTGTTCAGACCCAGGTTCCTGAGCTTGGGAACGAGCTTAGCAGGCACAATTGTGTTGAATGCTGAGCTGTAGTCTATAAACAGCATCCTCACATAGGTGTCTCCTTTATCCAGGTGGGAGAGGGCGGTGTGCACTGTCAGTGCGATGGCGTCGTTTGTAGATCTGTAGGGGCGGTAAGCGAATTGGAGGGGGTCCAAGGTGTCAGGAAGAAGGGAGCAGATGTGGGTCCTGACTAGCCGCTCGAAGCACTTCATGATGATGGAGGTCAGTGCTACAGGGCGGTAGTCATTCCAGCAGGAGATGGCAGGTTTCTTAGGTACAGGAACAATGATGGTCTGTTTGAAGCAGGTGGGGACTGCAGACTGGTTCAGGGAGAGGTTGAATATAGAGGTGAATACCTCCGCTAGCTGGTCGGCACACGCGCTGAGGACACAATGACAATAATACAATGACACATCAGCAAAGAATTCACAGATTGTTGTGCAGATAACTAAAAGCAGTGAAATGTTGCAATGGATTTTCCAAGACATCCCAAAACCTTTCCAAATTGCACATTTTAGATAACGTTTTGAACAGGTTATCTACACTACAAAAGAAGTTTTCTGCTCTCAAAATCACATATTTTGAATAAATAACTGAGGTGAACATGTTTTTGGGAGTTAATTTCTTACAACAGTTAACATTATGCTGAATGTTGAAATACAAATGTTACAGTAGCTGGCAGGAATTAGCAGAAATTATAACAGAAAACTAATATTAGTTTGAGTTGAACTTGCTTTGCTGCTGCTGCTGCCATTACTCACTTTGCTAGAGATTTCATCCATTAGAAGCTTTGCAAAAGAAAGAGACGGTCTGTATCTGTCGCTGCTGCAGCGGCTGATTGCAATGTCAGCTGCAAGTTTGTTGTTTACGTTCCGAACATTCCACTAGTGTTAATTAATGGGAAATGTTCTTGGTAAACATGAATAAAATATAAATAAAAATGGTAAATATCTCAAAAATATTTGCAGTACTGACAAGAAAAGCACAAGCAACTAGGTGAAGCTACGAGATAAAAAAGGTAGGTGTTGCTGAAAAACTGTAGGAGGAGTAGCGTACAGGATGTTGACTTGATGTGGAATAAGAAGAAATAATAAGGAGAACACTACATTCACTTCAGTAAACTTACATGCCCACCAGTAGGGCTCTCACATGGTCTAGAGCACACTCTCCAAACCAATCGGAACTTTCTAAATATAGAAATAATGCCTCTAATTGAGAGTTGCTTTTTCAAGCTCTTCAATTACTGTTATCATAGTGCAAAAACCTTTTCTTTGATCCACCATAGTTATGAATTAATTTCATAGTACAATGCTAAGCTGTTTTGAGAGCGAGCTCGGTTCAGTCTGCATGCACTCTCTGCTTGTCAGCACAATCTGCATTACACACAGGGAGTGGAGGCAGATACGCACTTAGGTTACTAGCAAATGGCAGGACCCACAGTCAGCAACGAGGGCTCATTTGACAGGTCAATCACTTCATTTTTATTTGTATAGCGCTTTTAACAATGGAGCTTCGTCACAAATCAGCTTTACAGAGATCCGGCCCCCAAAGAATAAGCCTAGGGCAACAGTGGCAAGGATAAACTCCCTGACTGATAACAGGAAGAAACCTTGAGCAGAACCGGACTCAGAGGGGGAACCCATCTGCCGCCGGCAGGCACCAGTTTGTTATGGGAATGGCTTACATGAAAACAGATAAATTATAACATATATAATTTATCTGTTTTATAATATAATAACAGCCAATCCAGTATTAATTAAGTCCAAGCAAAGGTGACTCCGGTCACATAGAGAGATGGGCAGGAACACCGATGGGTGGCAGGGTCAGACAGGGGGACAGGCTTGGTGCTACATCAACAGCTGAATCAACAGTGGCAGGAGGCGGGGGTGCCCAGCTGGTCTAGCTGGTATAGGGCTAGAGCTGCGGGCAGGTGCCCAGAGCCGAGGAAGACAAAAAGAAAAATTGTTAGCGGGTTCAAATGATAGATTTGCAAGCAGAGCAGAAGAGACAGAGGTGCCGTCGTGCGATAAAGAAAACCCCAGCAGAATAAGGCTATGGCAGCATAGCTAAGGGAAACAGTGGCAGGGGCCAACGCAGCCATGAGGGCAGGCTTGAGACAGTCCTCACCAGACCATGACCGGTTCAGCTTAACACAGCACTACCAATGATGATCCAGTGACAGCACTAACCGCTCAGTCCACCGGAGACTCTATAGCTATGCCCATCACCCACTCCTGCCCCTCAAATATAGGAGACTAAAAAGGTACGTTTTGAGCCTAGCTTTAAATAAGGTGATAGTGTCTGCGCCCCAAACATGGGCAGGTGACAGTCTTGTTTAATTCATTCTGTAACTTGACTGACTTATAAGTAAAATCGCTGTTCAGATAACCAAATGCCTGCTGAACAAAATAGTATACGTAAAGACAGCATCGGGTGGTCAGATATGCCGGCCAAGTTTCAGGTGGATGCTTGACAGATTGAGCTGAAAATGGCACCTGAACTGGCTAACAGTCTTAGCTTGAATATGAGCAGGGGCATTTCGGATTACAGAAACTCTTACATTGACAAAAGAGCCATAAAGATGCAATTATTGGGTATGCCAAAAGTGACTGCAGAGTAAGTACATTACATATGGAATTTTGTTTTTGCGATCAAATTTTTTATTGATTTTGATATAATCATTAGCATCAGCAATACATCATCAAAATGGTTTATGGTCTAAGTAGAGTCGAAAAAAAATTCTAAAAACTTTTCTGCTACTCCACATAGATCATAAACCCTTGAATATATAAATGAAATCTATGAGAAATGTAAATGCTATAGTCCTTTTTATCCAGAAAAACCGCAGTTCACTTGTAGGCTATTTGTTTTCAGGCCAGTCTTGCCTGGTCCAATATTTTTGCCCCAGATTCCTCTATCGTTTTTATTTTATTTTAGCCTCTATAGCAGAGAGCTTTATTAAAAGAATTATCAGGATCTATTTCCCAATGGACATGGCTAGGCATGGTGTTGCTGGTGGTTACGTCAGGAGCTACTGGGATAGATCCTATAGAAACAGAAGTGCCAGAAGGGTTAATGCAGTAAGAAGTTTCAGGCGTCATGCAAAGTCGCTGCGAAGGCCCCGCGAGGGGGCCGCCCCACACCAAACTGTGGAGTTTGCCCGCACTGCTATGGCTCCATTCAATATTGATAATACTTGAACTTTTACATCAGGTCCCAGTGATGATGACAGGGCTTGTCCTGATTCTCTGGGAGTGGTGCAAAGCACCCATCCCCCTACTGTGGAAAACTGCTCCTGGGAGAAAGCTACCTGTTTATGGCCGTCACTGATGACATACTGAACGTTGTGTTGTCCTCCTGGCAGAGCCCTATTACCGACAGGGACCCCTCCCCGGCCGTCACCCATGGTGGCATTTTCTGGTTAGCTATGACTGCAGCTCTCACCCAGCCCGGCACCCGGGATGCGAGCCGGTCTCCTATCAGGGTTGCCACGCCCTGCTGAACTGCATTCCGGGCCGATAACACACCTCCTCTCTGCGGGTGCAAACGTTCTCCCCGAGCAGTGCTTTGTCAAACAATTGGATACTTTCTAACACATGATGGAGCATAACAGACACAGCTTCTCCAGTATCCTGTGTAGCAGAAGCTAGATGGCATGTAGTCTGGTTAGAAAGAAGTCCCTGCTTTGCCACCAACACCGTACCATCTGCTACCAAATTTTCAGCCCAGGCCCCATTGTTAGAATTTATAGGCATAGAAATTGCGCTTGCTGCTGACCCTGTGACCCCTCCTCATTCAGCAGCATCAGACACCAAGTGCCTGTGTTCTCTGTGTGCTGCAGGATTGTAACAGGCAGATAACTTTGCAACATATCAGACACGTAACATCTGAATTGATTTTTCTACATGATCATATACAGAATCAACAAAGGGGAGTGTTGGACTGATACTCCTACCAGGGCTGGGAGGGGTCTCCTTCGGGGACCAGACCAAACTTGGGGCCGGCATACAATTTTGGACAGGAGCCTGGCTTCCCTGGAGGAAAACATCTGATGGTCAGCTCTCCTTGTGAGTGGATAGCGAATTTATGAATTGCTTCCACTGAGGGGCAGCCATCTTCCTACCGTCCCGCTTCTGTCTTTACCCAGTTTTCCCCATATATCTCATTGTAACTTAATGCAGTCTCCCAGCCCATACCAGTATCAACCCACACCCTTGAATTTTTCCACACTAATACACTAGTAAATTTCTCATAACAACATTGCAACAGGAGTGATGCACCATTTTGTTATGTTTCTAATAACCACATTTATGACAATAAGCAATACCACACATATCCTTGAGACACCAGAAAGATCCCCATCCAATGTGATTGAAGTCGCGGTCCCACGTGCAACTGCACCCGTCGGCACTAACGCATACTCTGATGTCTGGAATCAGTGTGTCTTCAACACAGAGACTCGCAACAACGAACAGGCTCCCTAGGATGCCATAGGGTAGGCGGGGATTATTGTGCCCCATGTTGAGCCTCACCCTTGTATTTTTTCAAACGTGACAAATGAACCCACCCTGGAATCCTAGAGACTCAGGCTGCTGATGGTGTGGTCAACAGAACTGTGTATGGTCCAGTCCAGTTAGGTTCAAGTTAATTTTTCTGGAAAGCTTTTACCAGAACCTGGTCCACCGGATTCATCCGGCACTCTTCACCTTTCTCTTCTGCAGCATCTGGCTCTGCCCTGGGATCCTGTGGAACACACTGTGACAGGAGCCTGCAGTACTCTGCTAACTTATCTCCCATAACATGCAACTCCCCCCCTGTGAGGCATAAATCCCCTGGAGTCCTCATGGGGCGGCCTGTCAGAACCTCAATGGGAGAAAGTTCATTAGGGTTAATTAGTCCTGCTCTCATGGAGAGAAGCACAGCTAGTAGCTGTGTCACCCAATCCTTCCCTCCTGTAGAATTGTTTAGTTAGTTTATTCTTCAGTGTTCAGTTGGCCCTATATAATCAATTTGCAACTGTGCAAAAAACCTGGTTCAATCTTGGCTGTTTCATTTTAGTCTTAAGGGTGGGCCCTGGATTACATCGTGCACATGTGATACATCTCCAAACATATTTGTGACTGTTTACCCCTAGCTTAGGGTGCCACCAGGTTTGCCCCATCTGGTGTCGCATGCACCTTATCCAATTATGTCCCAAGGAATGATACACTTCTATCATTAATGAATAAGGCAGGATTACTGTGTTCCCTAGAGCCCTCCAAATATTGTTGTGAGGGAGTCCGGCGGCAGTTGGAGCAGCAAAAGAGTGGCAGGAGACAAAAACTTCTGTTCACCCAGGTTTATTTACAGGAGACGTGCTTCAAACCCAGAACCGGTGCCAAATATGTACAGGTGACGACACAACAAAATATATATACAACAAATACCATAAACAAAACAAAAACAAGTAAACAAAACACAGTAGGCTATGCCTAGTAGGCCCTACTTGTTGAAATAAGCTGCGTGTCTAGATGACCATTCAGCACACACAGAAAATAGAAATTCCGCCCTAGGAGGACTTTTCCTCTGGCTTATAGAGCCCAAGCCCCTCCCCCGGCAATCCTATTACAAAAAAAAAAGTTTCTTCCCTTTATCATTATGTCTTATTGGGATGGCAGGTATGCCATCCCGCCTAGTTACGCCTTGGCGGGGGCATGCCCCATACCTATACAGCACCGAGAGTTTGGCACTTTTCAGGGTTCCCCACAGAAATAACCACAACAGCCACAGACACTCAGCCCTTAAAAACATTAAATTCTGTACATTCTCACCCCATTTCAACAGACAGAATTCATAAACAATGTCATGTCCACACAATAAAGCCCCAAACTAAGGGGATTTTGTGTTTTCTCCTTCTTCTCATTCTTCTTCTCATTCTTCTTCTCCTTCTTCTTCTTCTTCTTATTTTTCCTGCCGCCTATCCCACTAACAACATGTCTCCCCATTGGACATTTTACCGACACCAGCCAAATCTTCACCTACACGATCCAATCAAAAACTCGCATACACACACAAAATACCCCTACCGCCTGTGGCCTAGTGGGTAAGGTTACAGTCTTGGGAACACAGGGTTCTCGGTTCAAGCCCAGCTAGGAATGTGTTTCTTTAACCTGCTTTTACCCTCACTGATAATTGTCTACTACTTCTCCATTATTACTTTTGCACCATATCTACCCGCCGTTCACCGAACGTATACACTGCATTATGACGTACTGTCTGCATGTTCAGTTATTAACCGGCTACAATATTGCAAAGCCATATGGATTCAACGGGAGCTCTTCTGTGCTTACTGGCCTGTGTTCTTCTTTAAAACCACGGACAGGTTTGCTAATGATATTTCACGCATTGCATAGCTATGTCATGGTGTTGCACTAACAAAGTCACAGACTGGTAAAACTCCGGTTGAAGGATTGAATCCCGCCTCGCCCTCGGGCAGATACTTTCCTCTTTTACACTAACGTTCTCTCACGCTTATATTTGCTTTACCAAAACTCGCTCACGGCCAACCATATGCATTTCATGATGGCAAATGTATTCCTTTTATTAAAAAGTTACACCAGTTCACCACTGCCATTTCTACTAACTATATTTCTTCACTTGGTTACCGTACAATACCTTCTTCTCTAATCTTGACTGTGAGAAAGCCATCCACACATATGTTTGGCCTGCCCATGTAGTGCATGCTTATACACACAGGGCCAAGTGACTTGAAAGAATTGAGGAAATATTGGGTAGCATTGCTTTGGAATACATCTTATTTAATTTTGGTGAGGCAAGATAGCCTATATTGTTTGTAGTACCGTAACTTGGCGTCATTTTGATATCAATACTTTGAATCGCAGGCCTGGATTCTGAATGAATGAGTTGTAGACGGGGTATGTCTTGTATGTGTGAGTAACTTGGCATATTTGTACGTTGAAAACGTGTTTTTTATGAGATAAATTTTACTCAGCGCGAGGAGAAAGTGGCTGTTCGCGAGCGAGGAGAAATACTTCGCGAACGAGGAGAATCAGCTCGCGCGCGGCTCACTGTTTTACGCTCGGTGTTGAAATTTGCGTGCTGAAAGTGGTTTTGTGCTCGCACAGTGAATATCTGCTCGCGCTGATTATTGGCATTGAATTGACACCATAAATATTGTCCATTATGTCAAGGGTGGGGGGTGTTTTGTAGATGAGACTGCAGGGAGGGGGTGCATGTTAAATGAACGACCAGAGCGACAATGGTGGGGCTGCGAAACTCATAGTTGCATAGTTGTCATGTATCGTCTACTAATTAAACTAAAACAACGCGTTTCTGTTTTTAACTCATACTTTGGTTGCAGTAGCACCGAATGTCTGAGTTTAGTAATCTCGGCACGCCGGCGTGCCGACCACTAGGGGCTTTGTGCTAAGAGGTTAAATTTTGAGGAGAATTTGCCATGCCTTATGATCATTTTTCAATAGGATTTTATTATTGTATTTGTTTACATAGACAGTTTGGAGTTTTATTTGTGTACAGTGCAGTGATATTTCATCCACACCATTTCACATGTACATTAGTTCCTGTTCTCTTATACATACAGTACATGATGCAATGGTGAGACCATTAGATTTTGAGGAGAAAACAAAATGCATGACACTTATCTGATCTTTCCATATTACAGCATTAAAAAGACATGTGAGAACAGAACATAATTTTAAAAAATAATTTCACATTACCACCATTGTTCAGTTTCTCTCGAGCCGTAGCATATTATGTACTTTGCAAACATGTAAGGAAGGCTGTGAAAACATTCAATCATATAACACAACCGATTTACGGTGGGCTGGAATTTTCAAATCGGGAGCTAACTCCAGTGTTGTTTTCTTGTAGTTCTCTTCATTTTTGGGAAAAGAAAAAAGTATATTGCTTTCCCTGCATCCAGAGAAGGGTCAATGCTTAGGCATTTTCAATTTAGCTTGCCTCACCTGCACAACAGTGGCAAGAGCATTATTTACATAGGTCACATGCCGTGATCACCCTGTTAGGGACAGAAGAGCTGGATACAGGGAGATGCGGGAATTTCAGATAACTCCAGAGTTTTATTTTCAATAGTGAGAGAGAGCATATTCAAACACGAACATGAAAAAACCTTCGATCATCACCCTCATGTGATCTGGACAAAAACAATAAACTAAAATAACAAAGACCAAAATAAATGAAATTATACGAACACTTTTCAGCCTTTTCTCTGGTCTGTATGTGCTCTCTCTCACCGTCGTGGGGGATCCCGGTCTCAGATGCCTACTGTGGAAAGAAGCACGCTTCTAAATCCTGGATTGATTCGTAACATCATCCAGGTGTGTGTCTGCTTAACCAGTAGGCGTGGTCCTCTAATTGCCTTGAATTCCTCCCGCAAAACGAGCCCTGCCACAACATATTTCATGTAGAAAGCCTTTCTTGTTGAAAATGGCACCTGACCTAGCTAGCAGTCTTAGCTTGAATATGAGCCGAGGCATTTTGGATTACAGAAACTCTTACATACAGTTCAGGCCAAAGGTTTACATACACCTAGGCTAAAGACATTCAAACTCTATTTTTCACAGCTGCACACATTTCATGTTACCATACACTTCCCATGTTAAGTCAGTTAGGGAATCTACTTCATTTCCATCTGAGGTCATTTCAGAATAATAGCTAAGAGACAGATTTATTTCAGCTTTTATGTAGTGTATCAGATTTTCAGTGGGTCAAATGTTTTACATACACTTTGTTAGTATTTGGTGGCATTGCCTTTTAATTGTTTAACTTGAATCAAACGCTTGGGGTAGCCTACCACAAGCTTCTCACAATACTTTGCCGGAATTTTTGCCCATTCCTCCTGACAGAACTGGTGTAACTCAGTGAGGTTTGTGGGCCTCCTTGCTCAGACACGCTTTTTGAGTTCAGTCCACAAATTTACTATGGGATTCAGGTCAGGGATTTGTGATGCCCACTCCAATACTTTCACTTTGTTGTTTTTAAGCCATTTTATTACAACTTTGGAGGTATGCTTAGGATCAATGTCCTGCTGGAAGACTCAGTTGCGAAAAAGTTTTAACTTTCTAGCTGATGTCTTGAGGTGTTGCTTCTAGATAATCCTCCTTCCTCGTGATACCATCTATTTTCTGAAGTGCACCAGTCCTTTTTCCAGCAAAACACCCCCACAACATGATGCTGCCCCCATGCTTCACAGTTGGGATGGTGTTCTTCGGATTAAATGCCTCACCCTTTTTCTTCCATACATGATAGATAGCGCTGATAGTTATGGCCAAACAGTTCGATTTTTGTTTCATCTGACCAGGGAACATTCCTCCAAAAGGCTAAGTCTTCATCATGGTGATCACCTGCGAACTTCATTCCGGCTTTTTTATGCCAGTCCTTGAGTAGGGGCTTCTTCCTTGTGCAACAGCCTATCAGGTCGTGCCGATGTAGGATTCTCTTAATGGTGGATGTAGATACTTTTGTACCTCATGCCTCCAACTCCTTCACCAGTTCCTTTGTTGTTGTCTTGTGGTTCAGTTTAATCTTTCGGACCAAAGTTTGTTCAGTCCTGGCAGTTAATTTGTGCCTGTTTCCTGAATGATGCAGTGTCTGTGTGGTCCCAAGATTTTTATATTTGCATACAATTGATTGTACAGATGCTCGTGGTACCTTCAGTTGTTTGGAAATTGCTCCTATCAAGGAACCGGACTTGTGGAGGTCCACAATTTGTCTTCTGAGTTCTTACCTGAGTGGCTTGGATTTTCCCATGGTATCAAGGGCAAAAAGGCAGTGGCTCTAAAGGTAGGCCCTTGAATACAGCCTCAGGTGCCAAATAACTCCCAATTAACTCATAATTATGATAATTGGCTAATCAGAAGCTTCTAAAAAGTCATGACATCAATTTCTGGAATATTCCAGACTGTTTAAAGTGACAATGAACTTGGTGTATGTAAACTTTTGACCCTCTGGATTTCAGATACAGTGAATTAAAGCTGAAATAAATCTGTCTCTAATCCATTGTTTTAAAATGCCTTCTGTTGTGAACAAAGTAGATACCCTAATTGACTTGCCAAAGGAAATGTATGGTAACATGATGTGCAGAGTTGCGAAAAACTGAGTGTGAATACTGTAGATCTCTATATCTTCGTATCTGGCTGTCTGTCTGGCTAGAGCTTCTGTCAGGATTGGCAGGGTTGATGAACTGCCCTCAGACTGTCCTCTTATGATGACAAGGAAGGAAGCGTCGTTATTTTGATCAAGCAACTCAACGTTTGCTTAACTTTATTCATTATTCAGCTAGCGATTGCAACATTAGCCACTTAGGGCGCTAACTACATAGTTAAGTACCTATTTGTTTAAAGATCTAAATGCTCCATAGCACTTCTGTCAATCTAGCAGCAGTAGACAGCCAGGTGTCATATAAATGGATTATTTTATATGCGTGTTCATACGCAGGGCAGTAAAGTAAACAAACCAATATAGTGCAGTGTCACTTGTCAGTCTCTTACATTAGTCATGTCTTACAGGTAACCTCTGTACATACAATGATGAATCCCAGTTTGTGTCAATAAATGTTTAATGAAACAAGCATCATCCTCATTCATCCTACAAATACTACAACAGGAAGCCTAGCAACTGCTAATGGGTTGGTTATCGGCTAGCCAGCAAGCGATAGGTTCTTAATCAGATGGGTTCTTAACTAGGCCAGCTAATGTTATCTAGTTCTTGGCGTGCTAAGTGGCTAATGTTGCAATCCCCCAGCTGAATAATGAATTAAAATCTAAGCAAATGTTCTAAATGTTTGAGCACTGGATCAAAAATAATGACATGTTCATGTCCCAATGTTAGTTGCTAAGAGTAGCTTTAGGCAGTGCAAAATGGAGCTTTATATCGTGGACGACACGTGTGCACTTCAGCGTGACTACACATTTCTCGCAGGAATCGTAGCCAGTTGACTGTTAACTTCACTGCAGTGGTGATCGGACTTACACGAAGCAAGGGTTAATGTGATGTTAGCCTTTATTAATCGCAATTCTATGAGGCCGTATGATGTAGCTAGCACATCTGTTTACTGTTGCTTGTTAAATGGAATGTTCAAAGTAAAGCTGATCGATTAGTCTAGCCAGCTGACATCTTTATATTTAAAGCCAAGTTCACAGTAAAACACAAGCAGGTCGAATCACAAAACTGATCATTCCAGGAAGCAACTGGTAGTTCAACATCCAAACTCCTCAAAAATCCCCATCTTCAACTGACTCCCATACAAATTTCCAGAGGTGGGTAGTAACGCGTTATATTTACTCCGTTTACATTTACTTAGGTAACTTTTTGAATAAATTGTACTTGTAAGAGTAGTTTTAATGCAACATACTTTTCACTTTTACTTGAGTATATTTGCGAAGAAAAAATGTTACTTTTACTCCGTTATATTCGGCTACATTCCGCTCGTTACTTTTATTTTTTACCCATTTTTTATTCAATGCACGTTCTGTTTGTTTCATTCTCTCAGACAGACTTCAGCCAAAGAGGCTGACTGGTCTTTGCTTTGGCTCTGTCACAGCCCCAAATGACTTCGTTTCACCAATCAAACGTAGCCAGTCACAGCACACAGAAGGATGAGTGGGCGACAGCAATGGCTGAATCAACGGCGGGTGATTCGTAGGAGGCAGAACACCCCTGGCCTCACGTTCGAACTATGTTTTACTTACAGTATGCGCTGCCTTCTTTGTCTGCCTAGAAATGTGGACATTTCAGCCTACAAGAAATCAACTTCGAACTTGAGAATATATGTGGCGGTAAGTTGTAGGTTAGTTTTGGCTGTGGATATCTAACTATTTGACTGAGTGGTCATTTATTGTCTTGGACAATCCGTTTGTGAAATATACGCGCATTTGTGATGCCTCGGTACCTTCCAAAATAGCTGTGCCTAATACCACACGCCTTGTTTAACCCTCTGGGGGTTTCTATTTGGATGATTAACTTCACGTGCTGTTATCATACAGACGCAACAAAAACATTGACAGAAACCTTAGAATCACGACTTTCCAATGCGCCCATTGGCAAATAATATAAATTGTTTTAAATGTTCCAAATTTGATTAATTAGATCATGTATGCTTCGCTAAACTTTACTCATTACTATGTGAATTTCGCTCAGCAGGAAGTCCGCCCAAATCGCATTCACATGTTAACAACATTATAATTACTCTCCATAGAAGGAGACTAAAGGAGGGGCGATGCGAGATCCATGTGAGAAATGTCTGCGAAAGCGGGATAGAATGTCACAGAGTGTCGCCTAATTCACTTCTTTTGAGGTGAACATTTCGTTTAATTTTGGAAAATGGTCCGTCCGGAAGCAGACACTGATGAAGAGCGGTGTCATTTCGAACAGCGAACTGATCCAGCTGAGGATCAACTTCATGTGTAAGTATTTTTCTTATGATCATATTGGTAAATATGTGTACTGTATTGCAACGTATCTGTGTGTTTGTAGGAATATCCAGCAATGTGCGCGTTTGTAAATTCCCACACTACGAACGATTCGAACTATTGCATCTCAAAATTATAGGCTAGGCTCTCTGCGTCTGGTTGTGTTAGAAGTATCAGGTAGACTGTATGTTTTTCGATCATATTCGTAATAAATAGCTCAAGCCTGGCGTGTAGTGGCGTGGCTAGGATTCTAAAACTGATGTCCTTGCACAATCGATATTAGCATACTCTAAGTAAGTTTGGGAAATAGCAATAAAATAACCACTTAGCTAAACAGACCTAGCCTAGTTCAGATTGAGGCATTGTTATTGATGAGTTGCGTGTAGTTTAGTTGGAATATCAGTGTTTATTTAGTTAAGCTAATGTTTTTCATTGATAGCTTGCTTTATTTGTAAATGTGTGATGTATTACATTCTCTGTGTGTTTGTAGGAATATTCACTAATATGCGCGCTTGTAAATTCCCACACTACGAATGATTCTAACCATTGCTTCTCAAAATTATAGGCTACCTCTCTGCGTCTGGTTGTGTTTGTTTGGTTCTTTGTTTGTATATGATGTCACATTTCATAAATTTTGTTTTCATTAGTTAGTGGTTTGTCCCTTTTTTGTAAAGCACATTTAATTTTCACCTGTTGAAGGAAATGTGCTATATAAATAAAGTTTGATTTGATTTCACATTTCCTAACAATTTTGTTTTTATTATATTTGCAGAGATGTTGATCAGGAAACACGGCCTAGTTCACCACTAGCTAAGAGGCCAGGCAGACGTTGCAAGAGTACACCAGTCTCATCTCATCTTCCATGCAGTTTACTTCAATAAATGTTCTAAAATCAAAAGTTGTCTTTGTTTCTGTCTTCTAAATGGCTCACTGAGTCTTTGTCTTAGTGGTGGGGAGGCATGCGGCCAGGTGTGAATAGCCTACTTAGCTGGCAGGTATTCCTACCCAATGCATATTCATTACAGAAAGGCCATTTGCCCTCCCATTCTCACCTGGTGTTGAAAAATAGTAGTCACAACACTAACTTTTAGCAATTTATTTTATATTTCTCATTGGATTTGCTAAAATGTTTTGTCATCTTTTGATACCCAAGACCTCGAAGAACACATTTCAGTGACCAAAAGTCTTATTCACAATTGTTTAGTGTGTTTTATTACAACATTCCTGTGCATGTTCAAAACTACTGTTTACAGTTTGTATGTTTTTAGAGCAGTTTACAATCCACACATTATTATGACCTACTTACTCCATATTGTTGTAGCTGAGTTTGTGCTGAAAACAAAGATATGAAACACTTTGGAATCACTGTATATAAAGTTGATGAAATTTACACAAATGTCAGAGCATCGCACAATCACCAGTGTGCTTCATTTTACCCTTAGACCCCAGAGAGTTAAGGCGTTGTCGCCCTTTTAGTACAGTCTGGCTTGATTGGCAATTCATTTATTCAGTAGGTGAGAGTATAAGCTTTCTAACGATGTATAACATGTCTAATTTTGCTTTTGGAATAGCGTTTTTTAGGTCAGCGTAACCAAAATTTTTCTTATCATCGCATTCACTTATGCATTCACTCACGAAACGTGGTCAACTATTATTCGTAATTTCTTGGGAAATACTATTATTATTGAGGACATCTGGGCATAGCTAAGCCGCATGTTTGCTGATAGACCTAGCTGACATAGTTTTCTGGAGCAAAACAGAAGTGGATTGAACTGCACTGTTGATTTACTGTCTCTGTCTCCATCTACTGAACACAGATAAGATTTCATCATTGCTATGTAAGTAGGCTATTATTGTTCAGAATACTTCGGTTATATACGTTATTTTTGAAATTGAGTGTGTTTAAATAGGTTACTGGTATTAATGTGGATATTTCACACTGTAATGTAAGCGTTAGTTAGTAGTGTAATAGTTTTGTGAAGCATGCAACAGTCATGATGTGACGCTGGAACATTGCATAGCATTGCATAGCATACATAATGTTTGTTCACGCTAAACCGGAAGTTCTGCACATATTCTGCCAAGGCATCACGGGACTTTGGAATATTGTGGATAAATGCATCATAAGGTACAATAATGGTGCGACAAAGCCTTATGTTTTCCACATATAAAGTTTCTGTTTGAATTTGAGCAGGTCCTCTTTGTTGTGATGATGAGTCTATTTTAATGGATAAATCCCCTGTAGCCTCATTGATATTTTTTCTGTCAACGGAGGGTTCACCCCAACAAACTGATGAGGTATACAGACTTAATAGAGTACAACAGAAAGTGAAAATCCTCCTCTTCTGACGAACCTGAATTTGCACATGGCTATTTTATATTTTGTTTATTTCTATTGGACAAGCATTTACATTTGTATTTTTACGTCTCATCTTGCTCTGCTTATTTCAACATTAAATCAGATTATATGAAGTAACTCAGTACTTGAGTAGTCTTTTACAAGATACTTTCTACTCTTACTCAAGTAATTATTTGATGACTACTTTTACTTCTACTTGAGTCATTATTATTTTAAAGTAACAAAAACTTTTACTTGAGTACAGTTTTTGGCTACTCTACCCACCTCTGCAAATTTCTCACAATTTCCCATACTTTTTAAAATCCCCATCTGTCATTGACCCAAACACATTTTTATTGTAATACTTCCCCAAATAATGCTTTTAATCCCTACATTTAGGAATGTTCCCCAGTCTGGTAACCCAGTCATCAACCCTGCTACCCTGACAGCTGCATAGCTATCAATCTAGGCATATGTATTAATATTTGCTCCTGTGCACAAATTTCTGAGCATAAGATATAGCTAGCAAGGGACAGTTTGTGACAGAGGAATGACTGTGAGTAGGTTATTCACAGTAGTCTAGCTGGCTGTCCTCTCTAACTAACACACACGTGTAAATAAACACATTATGTGTTTATGTACTGTGTGTGACAGAAGTCTTACTGAGTGTTGCAAGGCTATACATATTCAGAATGGTCTAACTAGCTCTCAACCAATATAAATGCATATTATCTAAGTATTTATAATGTGTGTGTCAGAGGAATGGAGTGTAGGCTATATGTATTCACAATAGTCTAACAGCTAACTTCTTGTATCTTTATTTTAATTTTTTACATTTTTTGGGGATCGCAATAATATTTTAAAAATATTATCACCCACGTCTCTTCAGGGGCTAAGTATGTACTAAAATATTTACCTGGATATGTAAATACATATTTCGGTTTGGCGGTGAATGGATCTGCTTCAGGTATTAGTGCAGGCACCAGGGTGCATTACCCTATCTAACAGGGAGTACATACATCTCCCTAATAAACAGGAGGAATACCAGTAAACCCCCAGTATCTAGGAGCAGATCCAAACAGTAGGTGATGATGGGGTGGTGGAGGGTGAGTGCAGTTCTGAGCAGCAGCAGTGAAGCAGGCAAAAGCAGCGCAGGCAAGCAGCAGCACTGAGAGTTCTGATTTTTGGGTTAAAAAGGCGCTCCATTGGTGATGTGTGCCTGTGATTGGATGGGTAAGAGAAGAGTGTTGTGTGTATGCGCCAAGAATCTCGGAGTGATGATGGACAACAGGCTGTCCCTCTCCAACAACATTGCAGCAGTAACCGGGCATGCAGATTTTTCCTATACAACATCCGCAGAATCCGCCTTTCTCACCACCTACTCAACCCAGCTCCTGGTCCAAGCAATGGTTCTATCCCGCCTGACTACTGCAACTCTCTTCTGGCTGGACTACCGCATCTGCCACCAGACCCCTGCAGCTCATTCAGAATGCTGCGGCTCGTCTGGTCTTCAACCCCCCCAGACACTCCCACGTAACTCCTGCTCACTACCCTCCACTGGCTGCCTGTTATAGCTCGCATCAAATTCAAAACATTGGTTCTAGCATACCAGGCAGTCAAGGGATCAGCCCCAGCATACCTTCACAAGATATTCAAACCCTACATGCCAGCCAGATCCTCTCCGTTCTGTTACCCCCAGGACGCCTAGCCCCTCCCCCTCTTCGCACCTGCACTTCCAGAACACGCCTCCTGTCTGTTCGGGCCCCCCACGTGGTGGAATGACCTCCCTGTGAGGTCAGAACAGCTGAGACTGTGACCCATTTCAAACGACGACTGAAGACCCACCTCTTCAGGCTGCACCTCTCCCATCCCTCCCTTCCCCTGTAAATGACTAAAACTTAGGGTTGTAACTAGGCAGCTGTTTAATAGGTGACTTAGTTGATGCGCCAGTCTTAACGACTACTTGTATTTTTATTTATTTTGATTTTTCCATAGATTGCGTTTTTTTGCCGTTCTCGTTGTTAGTGTTAATCAGTTTAACCATCAGGGTCCAAGTTGAACTATGCGGTTGTTCCCGTACTTGGACCGTACTTCTCTCTAGGGGTTTCGTCATACTTGTTCCTGGTTATGGTTATACACTTTGTTGCACGCCGCTCTGGATAAGAGCTCTGCCAAATGCCTGTAATGTAATGTAATGTGTATGCACTGGATGATTGTGAAACGCTGCGAGTATGCGGTTAATGGAGCCAAACGATTAGTCAGCTGCGATTTTGAGTTTCCTGACAGAACTTGCTTTGTGCATTCTGTGCGTACCACTCAATGTGTGTACAAGAGAGAAACTATGCAAATGGTTCAGTACACATTGTGTAAAACAGATTCTTCTGGATAGAGCTGCAGTAAGAGGATGAGTTTAACTGGAAGCTCTGTCTCCATGTGCTGTGAGTTTGAGCTGCAGTAAGAGGATGAGTTTAACTGGAAGCTCTGTCTCCATGTTTTGGTCACAGGATCCAGCAGTCACTGAAGTCCAGCTCTTTCAAGAAGAGTTCAGATAATTTCTTCTGCAAAAAAGGTATCTTTTTTGATTGGTTATGTGTTTTCTTTGTGTAGTAAATCCATTTGAGTATATATAATGCCTATATAATTTAGTGCAAGGATAATGTTTACAAGTGCCTGACATTGCCTTTAACATTAATAACATATTGCACATTATTCATGACCATCTAAAGTGGAATATCATATGAACACAATAAACCAGCTTTTTACTTAAACATTTAAAAAATGCAATAAAAAATGCTCTATTTTAATGATCTTAGCGCATGGTCTAAAGTGCATGGTACAAGTGCATTTAGGTTTTGTCCAAACCCACTTATACTTGTTTAACAGCGGACTATTTGAGCGCAATGTAAGGCACAAAGTTCCAATGGGCTGATCCTACTGTCTTAATTTATAGGTGTGTCCTGGGCATAAACATGTGATAAACCAATCAGCATATCATCTCACATTCCTTATAAAAGCCACCTGCACTTGCACCTTGGTGGATTGATAATATAATGGTGGATTTAAAAGACTTAGAAAGGACAGATTCATCTGTTATAAAGACCTGGTTCCTTGCAAGTCCATTAAGATTTGGAGATCTAAAAAAACAACCATCATGCACAGTGAATCCTACAGACCATATTTGAAAATAAATCATAAAAAGGTCATTTAAAATGTTGAAATAAATGCAGTATTCCCTGAGCAATGTTGTGGATTTTTTCCATCAAATGAACCATTTATATATGAAGCAGCTCTTCTGCCAGCTGATTCCTCCTCGCCTGTGCTGCTGGGGTATCTCAGTTCATTAATATGCATCAGCACATACAGTTCACCATCACGCCTTCTAAAGTCCTATAATGTGTCCTCATTTATGTCTGAGGCATCCATGACTTTGGCAACGTTATGCAACACACAACATGCCACAAAGAATATTCAGGCCTTCTGAGGGCTGTATTGTAAAGGTCCACCTGATTTATGCAAACATCTGAAGTGCATTTTTAGCATTCCAAACGTCCTCTCTATTGGGCTACAGTGCATGTTTTTGTGAGTTTTTAATTGAATGACTATTCACGCACTCTATTATATTATCTTCAGCCTTGTCTTTAACGGATAGCCATTGTCCCCTAACAGCCACCCCTCCAGGCCAATATAAAGTTGGCCAATATAAAGGAGTGTTTTAATCATGTTTTAATCCAGGATAATCTGCAAATACATGTATAACCATACAAGTCACATCACAAAATGTCAATGTTATGGTTCACATGTATTATGACCTATTTATTTGTCATGTGCTCATTTATTATTGTGATGCAGCACATGTCTTCATGTGTTTATTTCACACTCTGATACAGCACACGTCTTCATGTGTTTATTTCACACTGATACAGCACACGTCTTCATGTGTTTATTTCACACTGATACAGCACACCTCTTCGTGTGTTTATTTCACACTGATACAGCACACATCTTCATCTGTTTATTTCAGTCTCTTCTGAGCACTCTGATGAAGCTGAAGAAGGAGGAGTTGAAACCGTTTAAGAGCCATCTGAGTCAGGATTGCCCAGAATGCCTTAAAATTCTGTCTGAAGATCCTTCTATGCTGGATAAGTTTATGAAGATCAATATTGCTGATTACCCAGAATGCATTGAGAGAGAACAGGAAGATTCTGAGGCTGTGTACATAGTTGAGAAGATGCTGGAGACCTGTGGCAGTGAGAGGTCTCTGAAGATCACACTCCACATCCTGAGGAACATGAAGCGGAAGGATCTTACCGACTCACTGGAGAGAGATGAGCAGCACAGTAAGAGTTCTCTCTCATTGGTTCAGTGTCTCCATTAGAATGTTGAAATGAATTTAGCGAACAAATCTGACAGTGGTTAATGTTCTGATTTATAGCATTCACACTTATGTATAGAAAACCAACATGTGCACAAAGCCATTTTAATAAATATACAGCCTCGAGCAGTGATTGTGGGGACAGGAATATGAACAAGATGAAATGTGCCTGAAGGGGATTTAACACCAGGAGCTCCAGACCATTCCGCAGGATTGAAATCGCTTACGGTGTGGCCTGGGTCACATGACATATGAGACTTCAAACGGGAAATGTTTGAATTGTTTGCTAGATGGCACTTTAGACACGAGCTGACAAAGGTTGCCAGCCCATTGTCCAAATGAAATATTTATGAAATATAAAAGCTATGTTTTAGTTATGGCTCGGCATTCTAGCCAACACATTGTTACAAACTAAATGTGTTTGGAATAAATTGATCGGCTAAACGCCAAATTTGAAGACCTTTTGATGTGAATGATTCATGAAAAGCTAACAATGAACAGATAGTAGGGAGGTCAAACCTGTTTGGCGATCTTTCTTCATGCATAATGTCATAAATGCTAAGGTATAATCAGATAACAACATATAATTGCCAATTTGCCAGAACTGTTGTTTCCTATAATACAATTAAAAAAATTAGCCGCTTCCCTCTACATGTAATCACTGTTGTTGGAGGGAAACGCTTCATCACCTGTGCAAATTTTAGGGTCGAATTTTCTGTTTTATAAAAATATATGTAAAAATATTGTTCAAGCCAGTTTTCCCGGTGACCTAGCCACCAGAAAACATGTACACTGGCGATTCGAAATACAAAGACGGCGCATGTCTCCTATTCATCATAATTACAAAAAACACCCATTTGTAAAACTAAAATACTTTATACCACACTGTAGATAAGACCTTGGCAAAGAAATACATGTAAGGATCTTGTTGTTCAAACGAGTTTTCCCGGCGACTTAGCCACCAGAAATAATAGTTACAAAAACGGGATGTATGAAAAAACAAAACCTCGCAACACTGGTGGTACTTTAACATGGATGTTTTTCACAAATGTTCCGTTCACATTAGTTTGCACATAGCGCACATTAATTCTGTCACATTTCACTCAATGAAATGCAGTACATGCAAGTAAAAAATGGGACCGTTTTGGGGGAAGGGGGCCGTGCTTCCAGCGTCTTGGGCAATATGCAAATTATATTGTGACAATGGGTGCGTCTAATCTAATCAGCAGTGCCAATAACAACAGCATTCTCAGTTGCAGGATGAAGTTCATAATAAAAATCATGCACTAAAAGCTGAAGACAGAAAAAATATGCTTTTATGCTCCCTATGAAACACAGCAGAAAAAGTGGGATTTCAAAACTGAATACAGTACAATATATCGCTATGCAGACACAGAAAGTGACATTGAGATAGTAACAAAGTAAAAAGACAGACACTTGCTCTTAGTAATTTGCTTTATTATATCGAAACCACTAGCATATGGCACATTGTTAGGAAATTGAAACGATTTTGAAAATATAACGAGCTAATATACAGCTAGCAAGCTGAATATTTAGATCTGCCCTCACCTCCCTGTGCTCCCAGAATACAATGTCTTGTGTCTTCCATGACACCAGTGAAGGAGATTGAGACTTTGCCAATAGGCCTTACTGAAATTTTCAACTGCGTCAGCATTCAAAGCAGAGCTTGAGCTGACTTAGTACATTTGCCACAGACAAGTCATTTACACTTGTCACAGATGTCACAGGTTTTGTTCCCTCCACATCTGATACCTGCGCGCTTTCTTTTCAGTGACGCTCCGCTACGGTGTGTTAGGTGCCGTTAGGACGGTACGCGACAGAGATTGGAAGCCTAGAGCCGCCTTTGCTGCCATGTGACTTGCACGCAACTCAAGAATAAATCTTTCTAAATTGTTTTGTCCATGCACTGCGTGTACAAAACATGGGCACTTATAGCAGCCAGATCTAAAATGTTGTAAAAAGAATGGAGCTGGCCAACGACGACTGCCCCCTTGACCGAATACAGCTGTGCTATCTGGTCTAAAAACATTCACTCCAATTTTTGTTGTTATAATGGGCGATTGTTTCTGGCAGTTTTTTGGATCACTGTCGATTGACACTGTTTGGTGCATAGTGCTCAAGATACATACATTTTTCTTGGGCTTGCCCTGATAAACAGTGAGTGCAGCGTGTTCAGCTCTCCAGATTGTGGTGGAAAATCTTATTTTGTGCCTCTGCAGAAGGGGGCACTTCTCTCCTCTTTTTGTTCATGGTACCAACCAATGTAGTTTTGATATAGATTGTTCGCAGGGCTATTGAGGTGAAGAAATTGTCTGAGGTTATATTTCTTCCTTTCCCAATGAAGGGTTCCACAAGGCGCATGACCACATTTGTCAGCTAATTGTTCGCCAACAGGCCTCGCTCTCACCTTTCCAAGGGATGGGAAAGCGTTCAGCATATACTTGGTTTCAATGCCGCCACTGATGCCTCGTGAAATACAGCAGTCCCACGAAAGCTTTCAACCCAGTGACGACAGGTCCCAATTTTCTGCCCCATCTCTGTGGGCCTCTGCCACAGTATACTTGACTCTGCTCCCACATCGGAATGTCAATCAGACATAGCAGACTGCTCAGCGGACTTTCAGTGTTCTCCTTGGCGCACCGTGGTGGGCCCAGCCTTTCCGTAAGACATTGCATGATGGTGCCCTGCCCAGAGCATTACCAGCAGTCTGTTCAAACCAAACTGTTCCATCGTTTGCCCTTTCCTCTCTCTGAGACAAACTCCGTCTCAGTCTCAGTCTCAACTTCAGAATCAGAATCAGAACCTGAATCATCAATCAGCATCAAGCTCCATCTCCTCATCGCCCGAATGCATTTCATTTGCATTCTGAATCAGGTCTAAAGCTTGCTTGGCAGAGTATCGCTGTAGCTCATCTGTACATCTTTTGCAACCGATACCAAACTGAACTGGTCTTGCAGAAAATAATCATCTTCTCCTTTATAGCCCTGTTTTCATAGCCCAAAAGTAATTTGAATAGAAATTATTATAACAGCCCGTGACGTGCCATTATAGTTTCAGGTGTGTGTGGTGCGTGAAAGCCAATTTTGATAGGGTGTAACATCCATAACATGTTACATTAATAATCTTTTTGATTAAAACTTTGATAATTATGTAGCCTATATTGTCTCAAATAGCGAAATATGAGTACTTGCGTAAAATAAAATAAAATAAATCAAGTTACACATGATAGCAACATCTGCAAGGTGTAGGATATTTGTTTCCATTGTGTGGTATTTTAACATGGATGCATTTCATTTTAACCCTTATATAAATGTTTCCGCTTGCATAATAACATTATGTAGGACAGGACTATGGTTTCAGAACACAAGTGAAATGCATAGGCATAAACAAATGATAACTAAACGATTGCAATATTTAAAATATTTTTAAAAGGAATATAAATAATGATAGAATTTATTACTGGTTCTTTGATGTGGTTCTTGCTTGGGCTGTCAATCTTATGATAGTGTGAGAAAACTGTTCATCACAATGGTGATGTGCTGAACATTAGAAACATCAGTGGTAGCGACCTGTTTCTCTGATTGGTAACTGTAAAAGTATTGCTGAAATTGGAAGAGTAATTATGTGGACAATTAGTTTCATAAACTCCATAAACTCTATCAATGGTTGCGCGGCATGGCAAAGCGCACAGACGCTATATTCCTGGGCCAAACGCATCCTGATGGTTTATGCATGTGTTGTTGCATCTACGTAGACAGCGTGAACAGTCTTCTACCACAGTTCCTAATGCAAGGCTCTTATTTTTATATGAAACAAGGTTCGGACCTATTATGACTAGAAATAAAACAAGTAAAACTGTAATTTTGTATCTTTGTTTTGGACATTTATTTTTTACTACTTATGATAATAGCTTCAGCAAAACTACCAGCTATTCATGACGATCGTTCATGCTCATCCATGGAATCGCCCTCATCCCTCCTCCCCAGCCCCAGAATACAGAATTCTTCAGCTGCCTTTAACGAAACCAGAGCTGATAGTTTTCTCATGGCTCTGAGCCAAACTTTCAGCAGGTGTGGATGTTCCACTTCGCAGAGGGGCTGACTTGTTCCTATCCACGACACCAGTGAAGGCGATTGGAGACTTCACTTCAATAGCCTAACTTATATTTTCAAAACCTACATTTTCAATTGTGAAAACAATATTTAGAAATTTCCATTCAATCTATGGTAAGAAATTTATTTATTGATATCAAATCAATAAATAAGAAAAATCCATATAAAACAGTAAATGTTAATAGTAAATATGAAACATTAGGAAAAACAAGCGCAAATCCGCACAAATGCAACCGCCGCATGCATCCACAGGAAGACACTTCTGTTGACCGACCAACAGAGAGAGCTGGCCTAAAGAGCTGCTGATCGCCTCAATGCCGTGGAGTTTGTAACTTAGAGCTGCCTTTGCCATCATGTAACTTGACATTGCCAGCTTGGTCGATAGCACATTGCTCAAGCAGCTGTCTCATCTTTATGCGCGCATGCGTGAATGAATGTGTGCTTTCGCTTTCTAAATAAGTGAAAATTACGCTCAGCATAAGTGAAGAATGCTCCGTGAGCATTCACACGTCCATGCTTCGCTAAAGCAGCTGAAGTTTTCTGTGTTCTCGGGTGGGGAGGGGTGAGCGCTGAATGTCTTACCCATACAGTTCAGTGGTCTTACCCTTAGATTGACATGTGAATGTCCCACTTGAGAATGGTGCACTTATGCCACGGAGTGTGAATGGTTGATAGTTGATATCTCTCCAGGGAGAGATAAAATGTTCTATTAGTCCAGCACATAATATTATTATTATTATTATTATAAATATTATTATCAACTATAAAGTGTAATATTACTAGTTACTCGCTTGAAAAGTAAAGAAAGTACTTTACTTAGCCATAATTCGTTACGCTACAAAGTATCCCTTTTGTATTACTTTTTGTTACGCAGCAATCTCTCTCTCTCTCTCTCTCTTGCTTATACTTTTTTAGTTTTTTCCATGTAGCTTATACTGTTTTATCCAGTCTCGACAGAATAATAGCATACACCACACAAACACATCACAAGACACTTCGCATTTGAGAAATCTTTTTTGATTGTATGTAATAGTGGCATTTATTTTTCTCTCAAGTAGCCTAAAGGTTAATACTATGTAAAAAAAAAAAAAAACATCTCTGAAGTTACACATAATAGCAATATTTGTAATGTGTATGCTGTTTATTCTAAGCAACTGCAAAGCCTAGCCTAACCGGACATCGTGTCACCAATCGCGTGTAACTCAGTCACAGGCTGTGATGGATGTTTTTTTCCAAAACCTTTAGTCCCTGAAATGAATGTCCCCTCCTTCCCTGACCCTCTCCAGAGCAAAATGTGTCACAACTTCACATTTTTACCTCACAGAAAATAGGATATGATACAGCTATAATTTTGAGCATAATTTGAAAAGTACGTTCACTATAATCTGTAATTTGTTTAAAAGTCTCTATATGACTGGCGCAAGCCTCAATAATATCAATGAGCAGGCATGAAAGTCCACTGATAACAAGTGCACTAAATAAACATAACCCCTCTTAGAAAAATCTGTAGGAAATTTGCAGAGTGAACCCAATGGGGGAAGAAACGTCCGGTTGTCCTCCAAAAAGACGCTTCACTGTAACACTCTATGAATAAACAAATTACCAGCCAAAACAACAGCTATTGTGGATTTGCACTTGTTTTACTAATGTTTTTGATTTAGTTTTTGGGTGCCGGTGGTGCAGTGGGTAGCACCGCGCCTCACAGCAGAAGGGTTGTTGGGTTCGAATCTCGGCTTGGGGCCTTTCTTCGTGGAGTTTGCATGTTCTCTCTGTGTCCGCGTGGGTTTCCTCCGGGTACTCCGGTTTCCTCCCACAGTCCAAAGACATACAAGTAGGCCAATTGGAGACTCAAAATTGCCCATAGGTATAAGTGTGAGTGAATTTGGGGTGTGTGCCCTGCGATAAATTGGAAGCCTTTTCTAGGTGTATTCCTGCCTCTCGCCCAATGCACACTGGGATAGGTTCCAGCACCCCCGCAACCCTGCTCAGGATAAGTGGGTATAGATAATGGATGGATGGAAAATCTTGCATTTGAAGACGGATCAATTTTATTTTAACCCTTATTAAAAAATTTCCAGTTGCATAGTAACTGTAAAAATAAGTAAATAAATAAAATAAAATAAAATGATTTTAGAACATAAGGGAAAGGCATAGGCATAAAAATGATCACAAAACGAACGCAAAAATATTTTTAAAGAGAACATAAAAAATGATATAATTTATTCTTCAAAATAAACATAAACTAATATTTCTAATAACAAAATGCAATAAATAAAATATTTGTATAAATAAAAATGCAACAGCGTGTCTGCCGTGATGAAAAGTGAATCCTTGCGCCTCCTGTGTGGTGGAGGAGAACTGACTCCGTTTGTCTGAAGATGGCCGAAATGTAACAGTGTTAACACACTCGAGGTGAAGTAAGGTGTTTTATCATTTTCCAAACGTGACTTTAACATTCCTGCAACGCTGGAATGTAAAGAACAAAAAGTCAGTGAATGCAGATGCTGTAGCTTGTTAGTAACTAAATGAAACAAATCCTAAACACGGATATATCTCAGTATCTCGGCGCTTTAAGTGTTAAAGCAGGAACCCTGTGCTCAAAAGCTGGTGATTAAAATGTCCCATCAGACAGATTGCCCTGAGTTTGTGTCCAGGCTAAAGAGCACTGAGGATAACAATATTAGATTTTAAAATCACTGTGTGATATTTGAAGTATTTACCACACCGATATATCCACAATGTAAACATGAAAAATTAAATGTAAATAGCAAGTTGTTTATCATCTTTTAAACATAATTATTTCTCATATTTCCTCTCTTCAGATGAATCCATAAAAAGAGCCCAGCAGGAACTGAAAACTCATCTGAAGAGGAAGTTTGAATGCATATTTGAAGGTTTAGCAAAGCAGGGCAACCAAACCCTTTTGAATGATATCTATACAGAGCTCTACATCACAGAGGCGGGAAGTGGGGAGGTCAATAATGAACATGAGATCAGACAGATTGAGACAGCATCCAAGAGACAAACCACACAGGAGACTGCAACCTCTGCAATGACATTTTAAGCCTTTACCTGGACAAAAGAAACCCATCAGAACTGTGCTTACAAAGGGAATCGCTGGCATTGGGAAAACCGTCTCTGTGCAGAAGTTCATTCTGGACTGGGCAGAAGGAAAAGCCAATCAGGATGTTGATTTCATCTTCACTCTCCCTTTCCGAGATCTGAATTTGAAGAAGGAAAGAGAATTCAGTCTGATGCAACTTCTGCAGCACTACTTTCCACAACTGAAAGAGATCAAAAGTGTTGAAGGTGATGAAGTAAAAGTGGTGTTTATCTTCGATGGTCTAGAGGAGTGTCGACTTCCTCTAGATTTCCAAAGCAATAAGAACGGCTGTGATATAACAGAGGCATCATCAGTGGATGTGCTGCTGACCAACCTCATTAAGGGGAATCTGCTTCCCTCTGCTCTCCTCTGGATCACCTCCCGACCAGCAGCAGCCAATCAGATCCCTCCTGAGTGTTTCCACCAGGTGACAGAGGTACGAGGGTTCAATGACCCACAGAAGGAGGAGTACTTCAGGAAGAGAATCAGAGATCAGAACCTGGCCAGCAGAATTATCTCACACATAAAGCCGTCCAGGAGTCTCTACATCATGTGTCACATACCAGTCTTCTGCTGGATTTCTGCTACTGTTCTGGAGACAATGTTGGGTGAAACAGAGAGTGGAGATCTGCCTAAAACTCTGACTGAAATGTACACACACTTCCTGCTCATTCAGACTAATGTGAAGAATAAGAAGTATCATGGCACTGATGAGACAGACCCAAAGGAGATGTCAGCATCAGATACAGAAATCATCCTGAAACTGGGGCAGCTGGCCTTTCTACAGCTGGAAAAGGGCAATCTGATATTCTATGAAGGGGACCTGAGAGAGAGTGGCATTGATGTCAGTGAAGCATCAGTGAACTCTGGGGTGTGCACAGAGATCTTTAAAGAGGAGTGTGGGTTGTATCAGGAGAAGGTCTACTGCTTTGTGCATCTGAGCATTCAGGAGTATCTGGCTGCCTTGTTTGTGTTTCATTCATGTGTAAATGAGAACAGAAATGTACTCAGAGCAGAAGAATCAAAACCTCACAGTGGCAGAGTGCAGTTGTCTGAGTTACACAGGAGTGCAGTGGATCAGGCCTTAGAGAGTAAGAATGGACACCTGGACCTTTTCCTTCGATTCCTTCTTGGCCTCTCTCTGGAGTACATTCAGTCTTTCTTAGGGGAATAATGACAGGAAGTCGATCTGATGGAGAAAGACACAAAACAAGGCCCAGTTTTACTCTGTTTCTCGGTCTATGGGCAGAAAGCCGATCACAGAGCATTGAGAAAACAGTCCAGTACATTAAGATGAAGATCAGAAAGGAGTCTTCAGCAGAGAGGACCATCAATCTGTTCCACTGTCTCAATGAACTAAAGGACAACTCTCTAGTGAATGAAATCCAGAATTCACTGGAATCAGGAAAACTTTCTGATAAAAAGCTGGAACCAGGCCAGTGTTCAGCTCTGGCCTTTATGTTACTGATGTCAGAGGAGGTCCTGGATGAATTTGACTTGAAGACCTACAACACATCAGCAGCAGGTCAGAGACTGCTACCAGTAATCAAGAACAGCAGGAAGGCCAAGTGAGTATTATGTCATTAATAATGTAGATGATTGACCACATTTTCCCACTTTCTAGTCAGAATAAAGTGCAATAAAATTGCTGGGCAACAGAAAATTTGGTTAAAAAAAGATTTATGAATCAAGATGTTTTAACTTGTGCCCTCATGTAATGTCTTATATCCAGAACATAAGCAGTATCAAATGCAAAACCTCAGCACTTACCATATATTTTATTTTATTTACTTTTACTATTTACTGATTTAATACATTTACTAATTATTTGCAAAGATAGCAAATAAGTGTGAAATAAATAAGGAGTTCATTGATAGGCAGAGTAATGTGATGGATCAACCTTTGTTAGAACATACAATTCAAGCAGGTTAAAATGAAGAGATGCTATATTAAGTTACAGTATTATGTAAAGGGGTCCTATTTTGGTGACAGCACAAGCAGAAAGACACCTGGGTGCGAGTGGAATCGGTTGTCTCGTGTCTCACAAATAAAATATATGAATTTTTTCAAATTCACCAGGGTTGTTACTTTTATGGTCTGCAGTTAATCTGGTTGTGTCAACATGGGTTTGTTGGTGCAATCAGGGATGTGTCAATAGAAACATTCAGCACTGTTAGTTTGGTGTTGAATAATGTGTTTGCAGTCAAACCAACCCATACCAGGTTTTAACTTGTGCTATTTTGGCATTATAACTGTGCCACAGATGTGAATCCATAAACACAACATAACATATTTCAGTTTAGCTATTTTAAAGGAAAGCTGTATTCAGTTATGCAGTCCAATGCTGGCTATTTAGGCAGTGGAGTTAATTGTGTAAGCTACATGAACGAGACAGGTGGGAGACCGGCTTTACACCCCTCAGATTGGGATGGCAGGTATGCCATCCCGCCAAGTTACGCATTGGCGGGGGCATGCCCCATACCTATACAGCACTGAGAGTTTGGCACTTTTCAGGGTTCCCCACAGAAATAACCACAACAGCCACAGACACTCAGCCCTTGAAAACATTAAATTCTGTACATTCTGATCCCATTTCAACAGACAGATTTCATAAACAACTTCACATGTCCACATTTCTCCTCCTTCTCCTCCTTCTCCTTCTTTTCATTCTTATTTTTCCTGCCGCCGATCCCACTAACAACATGTCTCCCCATTGGACATTTCACCGACACCACCCAAATCTTCACCTACACGACCCAATCAAAAACACGCATACACACGCAAAATACCCATACCTTTTTACTCTGAAACATTTCCAGTTTAAACAGCTAGTCCGCCTGTGGCGTAGTGGGCAAGGTCCCAGTCTTGGGAACGTGGGGTTGTAGGTTCAAACCCAGCTAGGAACATGTTTCTTCAACCTGCTTTTATCCTCACTAATAATTGTCTGCTACTTCTCAATTATTGCATTTGCACCATATCTACCCGCCGTTCACCGAACGTATACACTGCATTATGACGTACCGTCTGCACGTTCAATTATTAACCGGCTACAATATTGCAAAGCCATATGGATTCAACGGCAGCTCTTCTGTGCTTACTGGCCTGTGTTCTTCTTTAAAACCACGGACAGGTTTGCTAATGATATTTCACGCATTGCATAGCTATGTCATGGTGCTGCACTAACAAAGTCACACACTGGTAAACCTCCGGTTGAAGGATTGAATCCCGTCTCGCCCTCAGGCAGATCATTTCCTCTTTTACACTAACGTTTTCTTATTCTTTTATATTTGCTTTACCAAAACTCACTCACGGCCACCTATATGCATTTCATGACGGCAAATGTATTCATTTTATTAAAAAGTTACACCAGTTCACCACTGTGCCATATCTACTAACTATATTTCTTCACTTGGCTACCGTACAAAACCTTCTTATCAGCAAACGCCACGTTTCTACATTCATGTTACCTCGCCCTGTTCTCTATCTAGCCACATACAAACAATTACTACGTATGTACGTTCTGCAACTCCCCATTAAAACTTTACAGTTAAAATCATGACTCACTCATAATTATAACTACTAGGACTGAACGTGACAAAAGCACATCAGTGCAATAGATTTTACACGTTCCTTAACCCTCCACTTTAACAGTTGCCTTATACCGACTATTACATATACTGTTCCATAAGGAAACTATGGCTCATGGTCACGTTATTTACTCCGCAGTATAGTCTGTGATCATGTCAACCTTCACCTACATGCCCATTCTGCTAAAAACCTATTGTTTCAACTACGCAATTTCATAATTTCTCCTAATTTCTCTCACACTGTTGTTATTTTCTCATATGCAAAGCCTGCTGGGACATATGCGTCTGCTCCTATTCTCCACTATCAACTTTTCCGGTTCTAGCTTAACAAAACAGCGAAGAGGATTCCTACCTGCAGATAAGCCTATCAAAATGCCTTATAAACCTTACAAACACTAAAAGTGCATCTCCACGAAACAACAGACAACGGAGCAGGACAGAAGGGTACACAAGTTGCGACCTAGGCAACTCTAATTCTGCGGGCTTGCTGATTCTTTTCTCAATCAAGGCTCGTTGGATGGCCGTCAAATCCGTGAGTACATACACTGGCCATATTTCACCTGCGTTTCTGTTGCGTTTACACTTAAGCCGCGTTTCCACCAAAATTACCCGGAACTTTCAGTCCCAGGAACTACTTTACCAGGAACTAAAAGGTTCCTTCAGCCAATGGTTGTCTGCGTTTCCACCGGGGTCTAAAGTCCCGCGAAGATTAGGCAAATTAGCCCACTGACGTATGAAAAAGCAACGTTGTCGTCGGTCCATCTGTCGTATGATTTCTTCTGTAACCCCATACTACCACCGAAGTAGCCTACATTATTTTCTAATAACCGGGACAGCCCGGAGGGGTTTATTCCACTTATATACAACGGGTTACCAACAATGACTATATGTGGTTACTTTTGTATTTATTGATTTTTATCGATTTAATCACATGGAATTGAAATATTCTTCTGCAGCCGTTTGGGCATATTTTACCGTTGTCAAGCAAAACTGTCGTTGGTAGTTGAACTTGGACCGTTATGCAACAAATAGGATATAACAGACCAATAGTCAGATTGTAACTGTTTTATATATCCTCTCAAACACATTCATTGTGTTTTTATGCGAACATTCGCTTTCATGTCTTGACATCCGAAGCGACAGAATGCATTCACATTTCCAATATAACTGGCAACAACAGCAGAAAACATGCACACGTTGTAAACAATTTGCTGTTTGATTACTTACTCATCGTCAATTCTATATAGGCTAATCGCAAAATGACAAGAATAGAACGAAAACTCGGACTTGCGTGAAAATTTAAATTAGTAGTGGTGCAGCCACCGTTTGTTTTCCTTCGAAGTTACTGCTAGCCGAGCAGCGAAGTGTGCCCTCCAGATGCGAACCATGCACCATAAATTAGTCCATAGTCTTCCTGGTCTTTTTGTGGAATTGAAGAATGGCAGAGTAAAATTACGGCAGTCTGAAAAAGCTAAAGGTACGATTACTAGAATTAACCTGTTATTTTACCATGACAAAAAGTGCGGAAGGTGATTTCCAGTTTGCTTTTACTGTATCACAATGTGAATTACGCAGAACTACCGCATACCTCACATAACTGTATCAAAGGTTTTGAGTCAATTACAACGGGCTAACAAAGAAAATCCGGAAGAAAATATTCAGCAACCGAATTAATCCGTTTGAATGTTTTAGTACGTAATATGCTGTCCCAGCACGAATGCTTAGCATTTTATAAAACGAATACTAAAGCAAGAAAAGAACAGAAGAGCACACGTTATAATTCCAAGACGTTGGCAGGCTATAACCAAAAGTAGGCTACTGCGCCGCATAACATACAAGTTTGATTTGAAGTTATTATGAAAATAAATAGGTTTGCGCCTGCATATTTTTAAACATGGCGCCTGAAAATAGACACAAAAAAATTCTATGAGTAGCCTACTCGACCAATCAGAAATGTTCAGCGCTGCAAGCTCCACCCAAAAGGTTCCTGTACTTTCGGAAAGTACTACCCCCTGAGCAGGAACCTTTTGGGGGGTAAAACAAAGCCCCCGGAACTAAATTTAGACCCTAGTTCCTGCGGTGGAAACGCACTGAGTTCCTCAAAAGGTTCCTAGTTCCGGGGTATAGTTCCTGCGGTGGAAACGCGGCTTTACGCCACCGCACCCTTAGTCACAGCCACTGTTTTACATATATAGGAAACTGAAACTGCTAAACAGTACACGCTCATCAGACTGTACAAATTCACACAAGGATAGCCATAATCCACAACCGTTTCTTACAGGGTCACTTCACATTTCTCACACTCATTATAAAACGCTTTGCAAAAAGAAATGATGTCTCAAAAAACACGTTTTCAACGTACAAAAATCCCAAGTTACTCACACATACAAGACATACACCGTCTATAACTCATTCATTCATACTGCCAAAATCCAGGCCTGCCATTAAAAGTATTGATATCCAAATGACGCCAAGTTACGGTACTACAAACAATATAGGCTATCTTGCCTCACCGAAATGAAATAAGATGTATTCCAAAGCAATGCTACCCAATATGGCTATCCTTGTGTGAATTTGTCTGAGGGCGAGACGGGATTCAATCCTTCAACCAGAGGTTTACCAGTCTGTGACTTTGTTAGTGCAGCACCATGACATAGCTATGCAATGCGTGAAATATCATTAGCAAACCTGTCCGTGGTTTTAAAGAAGAACACAGGCCAGTAAGCACAGAAGAGCTGCCGTTGAATCCATATGGCTTTGCAATATTGTAGCCGGTTAATAATTGAACGTGCAGACGGTACGTCATAATGCAGTGTATATGTTCGGTGAACGGCGGGTAGATATGGTGCAAAAGCAATAATTGAGAAGTAGTAGACAATTATTAGTGAGGGTAAAAGCAGGTTAAAGAAACGTGTTCCTAGCTGGGCTTGAACCTACAACCCCACGTTCCCAAGACTGTAACCTTACCCACTAGGCCACAGGCAGGCTAGCTGTTCAAATTGGAAATGTTTCAGAGTAAAAAGGTATGGGTATTTTGTGTGTGTATGCAAGTTTTTCATTGGGTCGTGTAGGTGAAGATTTGGCTGGTGTCGGTAAAATGTCCAATGGGGAGACATGTTGTTAGTGAGATAAGCGGCAGGAAAAATAAGAATGAGAAGAAGAAGAAGAAAGAGAAGAAGGAGAAAATGCAAAATCCCCTTAGTTTGGGGCTTTATTGTGTGGACATGTGAAGTTGTTTATGAAATCTGTCTGTTGAAATGGGGTCAGAATGTACAGAATTTAATGTTTTTAAGGACTGAGTGTCTGTGGCTGTTGTGGTTATTTCTGTGGGGAACCCTGAAAAGTGGCAAACGCTCGGTGCTGTACAGGTATGGGGCATGCCCCCGCCAAGGCGTAACTTGGCGGGATGGCATACCTGCCATCCCAATCAATAAAATAAACTCAAAGGTATCATAAACAGGAGTTCCTACAGACCTTTGGAATACCTTGTTTCTCGAAGAATGGACACACAGCTGGTTATATGTGAACAGATCACTTCCTTGCCTTTCTGCTTCTAAAGTGAATCTACTATTAACTGTATTTCAGCTTGCAATGCTATGGGTAGTTTGTCACAGAAAACCAAAACTGAAGAAACAAACTCACGTTCATTATCTTTTTGAATCTTTGAAAGATGGCAGCTGCAATTCTGGGATGGGAGGGTTAAGCCCAGTGAAAAGATCATAGAAAAAGTAGATGAGCTCTTTGCCCCAATTCAGAGAACTTACAGTATAACAAAAGGGGCCATTTGGGTCAGAATTACTTCCGTAGAACTGTCAGATTTCAGTCCAGAAGGACATCTAATTCTCAGCTCCAAAGTGCTGCAGTTGGAGTGTAGCACAGATATCTTCATCAGAACACCGTCAACCTTAAAATCCTCAGTTTCAGTCTTCATCGCTGAACACTATAATTTGTATCATTTGCCACATGTTTTATGTATACCTAATATAATTATAATATGAGCTCTTCTTTGCAGACTGAACAGCTGTAACCTCACAGAGAAGTCCTGTGATATTGTGGCCTCAGCTTTCCAGTCATCAAACTCACATTTGACAGATCTGGACCTCAGCTATAATAACCTGGGAGATTCAGGAGTGGAGCTGCTCTGTGCTGGACTGAAGAGTCCAAACTGTAAACTGCAGAGAATGGGGTGAGTAGTGCTGTGTACTGTGTGACTTTAATGAAAAAGAATTGTGAGTATGGTTGTGTATGAGCATGTCTGAATTTCTCTCACAAGGAAGAAAACAAATTTACAGTTGCATTTTCAAAGCCTGTAACCTCAATGATTGTGCGAATACGAGTTTGCATATAAGCGTATTGACTGGGGTATGCTCATACACTACATTTCCAAAAGTGTGTGGACACCTGAACATCACACCCTTGTTCAACATCTCATTCCAAAACCATGGGCATTAATATGGAGTTGGACCCCCCTTTGCTTCTGTAACTGCCTCCACTCTTCTGGGAAGGCTTTCCAGTAGATTTTGGAACATGGGTGTGTGGATTTGCTTCCATTCAGCTGCAAGAGCATTAGTGAGGTTGGGCACTGATGTTTGGCTGAAGGCTTTCTAATTCACCCAAAGGTGTTTGATGGGGTGGAGGTCAGGGCCCTGTGCCAGCCAGACAAACTCTTCCCCACCAAACTCAGCAAACCATTTCTTTACGTGCCTTGCTTTGTGCACTGGAACAGTGTCATGCTGAAACAGGAAAAGGCCTTCCCCAAGCTGTTGCCACAAAGTTGAAGCGCACAATTCTCTTGAACGTCATTATATGCTGTAGCATTAAAATTTCCCTTCAGTGGAACTAAGGGGTCTAGCCCAAACCATGAAAAACAGCCCCAGACCATGATTCTTCCTCCTTTGTACTTTACAGTTGGCATTATTCGGGCTAGTACAGTTGGCACTATGCATTCCACCAAACCCAGGTTCGTCAGTCAGACTGCTAGATAGAGAAGCGCGATTCATCACTCCAGAGAATGCATTTCCACTGCTCCAGAGTCCAATGGTAGTCTATTTTACACCACTCCAGCCGAGGCTTGGCATTACGCATGGTGATCTTAGGCTTGTGTACAGCTGCTAGGCCATGGAAACCCATTTCATGAAGCTCTTGACGATCAGGTCTTGTTCTGACATTGTTTCCAGAGGTAGTTTGTAACTCTGTAGTGAGTGTTGCAACCATGGAAAGATGATTTTTACATGCTACAAGCTTCAGCACCCCTTTTTGTGAGCTTGTGTGGCCTACTGCTTCGCTGCCGAGCTGTTGTTGCTCCCATACCTTTCCACTTCACTATACCAGCTCTTACAGTTGACTGGAACAGCTCTAGCAGGAAAGATATTTGATGAACTGACTTGCCTCAGCCGGAGACTTGAAAAGGTGCTGTGCACCATCGTAAGTGAGCTTGAGAGAGGCTGGGTATATTGGAACGTCTGGAGACCGCGATCACAGGTTACTGCCAGCAGAGAAGAGAAGGCTCTGTGCCGCTGTGCTGTGTAATCACTGAAGTCTGGATAAAAACTAATGACTATCCCGTTAAACTTCACTGGTGATTTCCTGGCTGCTTATGAAATATGCTGTCGATCCGTGTACCCCAGCAGATTAATAATCAATGTTCCAGGCCCGTCTGCTGTTTTTGATCAGCCACCATAGAAACGGTGAGCCCTCATTACTTCTATAGTCCTGTCAGCCAGAGAGGGGAATCACTCTTTGAGGGAATTGGTAAGAAAACCAACCGGGTCGGATTCTTCGGAATTCTCTGGTGCAGCGAGGCAGCGGTTTTGGCTAGTTTAACTTTGGCTTGCAAACGGGCAAGCCTTGAGCTGCGTCTCAAAATATTGTCTGTGTTTTTCTAACACAGGCTCTACAATGGCTGCTAGCATGACACATGATTCCTCATCCTGTCCCTTTCTGGGTGAATCTTGCCTGAAAGAGTCTTTGTTTTTGAAGAAATGGACATTTTATACATTGGTCAACAGCACCAACGAACTGTACTGGGAGTGAACAGTTAAGTTAGCCATTTGTAATGAAAACAGTTAAATGAAGAGGAGAGAGGGCATGGACCAAAATCACTAGGCAGATAAAGAAAAAGAACACACAAAGAACTTGTGATGCGTACCCACAATACTCAAATGAAATGAATTAGGTACCAAGATAATTAAAGGGATATTTCACAAGTAATTTTGTGGAGCTTACGGTACCCCATTGTATTTGGATAGCGTGAATACTAGCAACTAGCTGTCCCTGTTAACCGTTAACAGCATCGCCGTTCCTCCTGGTTGTCCAGCTCCCAGTTCAATCCCATTCATTTTCAGAACCTTTCTGAACATAATCTTTTAAAAAAATAAACAAACTATGAGGGATAATAGATCAATAAGAGAGTTTACTAATGTCAAACAATCCCTGTCCCTGTAGGAATAGGTCACCGGTGAGAACTGGATACAGACTTGTCTGAAATGGTAAAACATTGACCGGCGTAGTAAAATGTTTCAGGCCTGTCCATTTACCTGCTATGAACTTTAATGAAATCCATACATTTACCCCACTGTCTTTCACACACTGTCACGGTTGCGGAGGGTGGGACGCAATTGCGGACCGAGAGGATCTAAAAGTTAACCCCGAGGGGTAACCACAAAACCGCCGAGCGATATAAAGGGACAGGGGAAATACCAAATAAAGAGCTAAATAATCGCTCCCTCCACTCACTGAAACTTCTGTCGGTGGACTCAGAAAACTAAAAGAAATGAAATACCACCGCAGCGTAGCTATCCAGAAAGAAAAACCCCACTAGAAAAACAGAGTGGAGTAACTTACAAAAGAAAAAGGACATTCGCAGCCTGGCGGGTGGAAAACTAAAGAGACGAGGGCAAAATGTCCTCCACAGCGCAAAGAGATAATCAGTTTGAGAAGAAACTAAATGGTGATCAAATCTAGCAGATAGGATCAATGCGGTAACTTCTGCCGATTCTTACACCCCTACACACCAAGAGCATGACAAACAATGAGTCTGCGCTGAACCCCAGAAATCAGGGGCTAGATAAAGGCCTCCCACACCTGACCCTCATCAGGGACAATTAACTCAGAGCAAATGCCTGTGAGGTGCCATGACCTCACCATAGCACTCACACACCTGCCCCTCGTCAGGGTCAATTAACCCACATGAATCAGAGTGAGAGGTGCCACCACCTCACACACTGACCTTTTGTTGAAGGCAAGTTTTAATCCTTCATCACACACTGGCTTGTGCTGCAGGATTGTGGTGTTTCTGAAAGGATTGTGAATAAAATGACATTTTATTCTGCTGGTAGCAGTGTCGCCTCACAGTAAGAAGGTCCTGGGTTTGAATCCCGGCCTGGGCCTTTCTGTGTGAAGTTTGCATTAGAGCCCGACCGATGCCAGATTTTTGGGTCCGATGCCGATCCCGATTTTGGAGAGTCCTAGCCCACCGATTACCAATGTTTTGACTGATATTTTGTCAAAAAGTGCAACATTTTCAAACCAATTTGAAAAACTTATATTTTATCAAAGTTTCTATATTTGAGAACATTTAACTTATAAGCAAACAAATAAATAAAAATAAACACACAAAGAACTTTTTCACAGATAAAAAAATTATATTAAAAGATGATATTAAATTAAATATATATATTAACACCATCTTCAAGTGGTGTGAATTCAAAATAACTCCACACGTTGCTTTTACTCCTTTCTTTTCCAGCCATCTATAAATTTTTTTTTTTTTTAAATCAGTTTTACAGTTTCAAACATGTATTTTTATTAATATTATTATTATTGTTGTTGTTGTTATTATTATTAATTTGTTATTATTATTTCTTAGTATCTATTCTCAGTAAATAAATTATATTTTCTTATTTTATTCCTACTACATGATCTCAAAGAGTAAGACTTTATCTAGCAAGCTTCCCTGTCCATAAGAATTAGGTAGTGAAAAAAACCACAATGCGCTCTGACACGTGACTAGATGACAAACACTCACTTGCAATAACGCATTAGCTGTTGACATAGCCTCATTATTTCTTATTATTCATTCTCAGTAAGTTAAATGAATTATATTTTCTTATTTTATTCCTACTACATGATCTCAAAGAGTAAGACTTTATCTAGCGGAGCTAATGAGTGAATCAAGTGTAACGTTAGATGAAACTAAATTGACTGGATGAAATACGTAACGTTAGGCTTGTCCATAAGAATTCGGTGGTGAAAAAAACTACAATGCGCTTTTGTGCAGGTTACCTGCGCTAACTGTTGGTTGATTCACTTATCCAACAGCAATCCTTCTCTCATGTTATCACGACAAAGCTAGATAACATGGTTTAAAATGATCCACGTTAGAAGTGTTTTATCGGCTTTTTTACTGGTTAGCTTGCTATGATGACGCCTGACTAAATGACACACTCGCTTGCAATAACGCGTTGGCGATTGCCACAGCATCATATAGTAGGTAATATCATTATCTCAGATAAAAAACAAATGTGTGATGTATTCAATCACCATTTTATTTTGGCTGGTTATTTATTTGAGAATACAGCGATGTCATCTGGAAACGTAGATCCTAGGCTGCTTATGTGCTCACTGCCACTTCATAAAGGCTTGCTAGCCAGCTAGCTTGCTAAAGTGAACCAAATATGTTAGCTAGCTCGATTGCTTGATAATGAGGATTGATAAACATAGTGGTCGTATAAACGCATTTAATTAAAAACTTTCACTAAATACACATACCTTCAATCGAATGTGTGCAGACAAGTCTTGCAGTGGAGAATATTGGATGAGGCAGGAGTGACAAACGTCTTATTGCAGAAGTAGCGCGTCAGCTGCTGCAGTTCACACTTGTATTAGAGCTCCCTCTACTGAATAATTCTAGTAAATAGCAATTACAACATTTGAACAGATAAATAATACATGTTTTTTTTGTTTATTATACTTATTTAAAAATCGGGACACATCGGCTGCATAACTGCCGATCCCGATGTCGTCAAAAAAATCAAATAATGGCCGATATATCGCCAAACCGATATATCGGTCGGGCTCTAGTTTGCATGTTCTCCCATGTTCATGTGTGTCTGTGAGTGAGTGTGGGTCTGCATGTGTGTGTGTGTGTCTGTATGTATGTGTGTGTGTCTGTGAGTGAGTGTGGGTCTGCATGTGTGTGTGTCTGTGAGTGAGTGTGGGTCTGCATGTGTGTGTGTGTGTCTGTGTGTGAGTGTGGGTCTGTATGTGTGTGTGTGTCTGTGTGTGTGTGTGGGTCTGTATGTGTGTGTGTGTGTGTGTCTGTGAGTGAGTGTGGGTCTGCATTTGTGTGTGTGTCTGTGTGTGAGTGTGGGTCTGTATGTGTGTGTGTGTCTGTGTGTGAGTATGGGTCTGTGTGTGTGTGTGTGCGCGTGTGAGTGTGGGTCTGCATGTGTGTGTGTGTGTGAGTGTGGGTCTGCATGTGTGTGTGTGTGTGTGTGTATGTCAGAGGGGGTGTCCGTTACCCTCATCCCCTCCCCTCCCACTAGATAAAATTTGTGGCTTTCTTGTAGTTAGCATTCTAGCATCTAGGTCTGGTGTGTACATGTCATCTCTGGTTTTTAAAAAATATTCTGCTGCCTTTTTGTTTTTAAATTTTGGTCTTGGCACATCCTTAGATTACTTTGGGACAAACACGCTGTGGTTTGGTATCTTCTATCATTCCTCGTGTGAGTGTCCATGTCTATAACCTTTGTTAATTGTTTTAAGGTAGTTGAACCTTGTCTTTAGATTTGATATATTTGCTAATAATTACCAAATTAAATCAAATAAATATATTTTACATGTTGGATAAGTGAGGTGTTTTAGCTGCTGATGCACTGTGTTCGGTATTCAGAGTGCCGGACGCCAAACCAGGGTGTTAACAGATAAAACTGCTGGGTTCAGAAAATTAAACATAGTTCAGATAATCCTCACCTTGCTGAAAGGTTTTACACTCTTTATCTTAGTCAGTACCTATCCTAATTTTATGACCTGTAATTCTACTGAATGCCGTGCCTTGCATAACTGCAGCGGGATTGTTGATCTTACTTGCCTCGGCTATATTTGGATTTGTGTTGACTAACTGCATTGTGTCAGTTTCCTGCATCATATACTGTTCATCAAACTAGCTGCACCAATGTCAAAACAATGTTGACCTCTCAAATTATCCACAAAGTTGTGATGAGTTCTTAAAGCCTAACATATTATGTTTGAATAAAGGAAATGACTGCGGTTTCTTTGATTGAGTTGAGACTGAACCTAGTTCACAACTCTGCCTCAGTGTTGCTAGATGCCTGAATCAGTTACTCCTAAAAAAAAGTCCTCAAAATCTTCAATGAACTCCCATTCAAATTCCTCACAAATGTTCCCCCATATCTCATTTAAAACCCCCCTATAGATCATTGACTCCCATACGCCTGTAAAACGTCACCCATGAATGTTTAAATCCCCTACATACATTTAGAGGAAAGTCTGGCAAGCCCACTCTGCGATGTGTGATCTTTGGGAAATAATATACTGATGGCCTCTTTCGTTCACGTTTTTTTTTTACATCATGCAAATAAGAGAGTTGGCTACCCATAGCTTATAGCGTTTCTCAGATGTAAGTGGGCTGACCAGCTAGTTTAAGACAATTTCTTTTAATTCTGTAGGTCTATTCATTACTCAGGCAAGTGTGTTATTGCAATACAAAGTCTTTAGGGGTAGTAGGACACGTAGAGCTGCGGTGACTAGTCTGAAACTCGTTCCAGTTCCGGACCCAGACCCGGACCCGAATCAGAATGTCCACTTTGGTCCGGTCCTCAACGACAGGTCCAGTTCCTTCCCAGATTAGGTCCCCACCGCTTTAAATTTCAAATAATCCCTCTCCGAACTATGTAATTCTGAGGAAAAATTCCAGTACAAAATTTCACTTTTTTCAGTTGGCCTCCATTGGATTACATAGAAGGTTTGAAGTGCGATTATTCAAAAATGCTGTAGTAAAATTTCACAGAAATGGGGTAGAACGTACATAAGGATCCCTTCTGTCATAAACAAGTGTCAACAGTTTGAGACCTTCTAATTCTAAATCCAAAAATTATTATTTTTTTATATTAGCCTGTATTGGGCTACTTAGGGAAACTTTGGGAAAGTTAGAAGTAGAATTATTCAAATGCACCTATTTAAGGTGGACCAGAAATTTTGAATCAGGAGTCAACTTCAGGATGGTAGCATTACCAATAGCATACCAAGCTACTTGGCTAGAGAGCTGTAAAATGCATATCTCATAAAAAACACGTTTTCAACGTACAAAAATGCCAAGTTACTAAAAAGTATTGATATCAAAATGATGCCAAGTTACGATACTACAAACAACATAGGCTATCTTGCCTCACCGAAATGACATAAGATGTATCTCAAAGCAATGCTACCCAATATTTCCTCAGTTCTTTCAAGTCACTTGGCCCTGTGTATAAGCATGCACTACATGGACAGGCCAAACATATGTGTGGATGGCTCTCTCACAGTCAAGATTGATTGAATAGGCGTGTATATGTCCAATTTGTATTGGTATGTATGTATTTCGCTGCCCAGGCTTTCTGTTGCGTGAATGATAGTATGTTTCTTGGTATAAGTGTGTGTTCGTGAATGTGAATGTAGGATGCTGCCAGAGAAATGTCCCCATGCGGATAAAGAAGTTCTCTATGTATGTATGTACAATATGTGTTTTGCATGCAGTTATTGTACGTAGCAAATATACAATAACTTGTACATGTACTCAAATTCAGTTCAGAAGCAAGTATAAACATGTTTTCTGGAGAAATATGCTTCCTGCAGTTACTCAGCAGCAGTTTTCTACATGAATTTCTATGTGTTCCATGAGGCAATTCGAAATATTTGACTCTTTGATCTGACACAAAGTTTGCATGACATTGTCAAATGGTAAGATTACAAAACACAGGGCCAAGTGACTTGAAAGAATTGAGGAAATATTGGGTAGCACTGCTTTGAAATACATCTTATGTAATTTCGGTGAGGCAAGATAGCCTATATTGTTTGTAGTACCGTAACTTGGCGTCATTTTCATATCAATACCTTTGAGTAACTTGGCATTTTTGTACGTTAAAAACGTGTTTTTCATGAGATATAATAGTCGGTGTAAAGCATCAATCGTTAAAGTGGAGGGTTAAGTAACGAGTGAAATCTATTGCACTGTTGTGCTTTTCTCATGTTCAGTACGAGTAGTCATACTTATTGGTGAGTCATGATTTTAAATGTAATCTTTTAATGGGGAGTTGCAGAACGTACATACGTAGTAATTGTTTGTATGTGGCTAGATAGAGAACAGGGCGAGGTAACGCGAATGTAGAAACGTGGCGTTTGCTAATAAGAAGGTTTTGTATGGTAGCCAAGTGAAGAAATATAGTTAGTAGAAATGGCACAGCGGTGAACTGGTGTAACTTTTTAATAAAAGGAATACATTTGCCATCATGAAATGCATATGGGTGGCCGTGAGTGAGTTTTGGTAAAGCAAATATATGCGTAAGAGAACGTTAGTGTAAAGGAGGAAATTATCTGCCTGAGGACGAGGCGGGATTCAGTCGTTCAACCGGAGGTTTACCAGTCTGTCACTTTGTTAGGGCAGCACCGTGACATAGCTATGCAATGCGTGAAATATCATTAGCAAACCTGTCCGTGGTTTTAAAGAAGAACACAGGCCAGTAAGCACAGAAGAGCTCCCGTTGAATCCATATGGCTTTGCAATATTGTAGCCGGTTAATAATTGAACGTGCAGACGGTACGTCATAATGCAGTGTATATGTTCGGTGAACGGCGGGTAGATATGGTGCAAAAGCAATAATTGAGAAGTAGTAGACAATTATTAGTGAGGGTAAAAGCAGGTTAAAGAAACGTGTTCCTAGCTGGGCTTGAACCTACAACCCCATGTTCCCAAGACTGTAACCTTACCCACTAGGCCACAGGTGGACTAGCTGTTCAAATTGGAAATGTTTCAGAGTAAAAAGGTATGGGTATTTTGCGTGTGTATACAAGTTTTTCATTGGGTCGTGTAGGTGAAGATTTGGCGGGTGTCGGTAAAATGTCCAATGGGGAGACATGTTATTAGTGGGATAGGCGGCAGGAAAAATAAGAATGAGAAGAAGAAGAAGAAGAAAGAGAAGAAGAAGGAGAAAACACAAAATCCCCTTAGTTTGGGGCTTTATTGTGTGGACATGTGAAGTTGTTTATGAAATCTGTCTGTTGAAATGGGGTCAGAATGTACAGAATTTAATGTTTTTAAGGGCTGAGTGTCTGTGGCTGTTGTGGTTATTTCTGTGGGGAACCCTGAAAAGTGCTAAACTCTCGGTGCTGTATAGGTATGGGGCATGCCCCCGCCAAGGTGTAACTTGGCGGGATGGTATACCTGCCATCCCAATTATGTAGCCTATTCAGGATTCACCAAGTAGCTAACGTTAAAAATAGCTAGAAGTATGGGTACATAGCTAATATTCTTTATGATGTTGTTGTGTGTCGCATTTGTTTTTAAGGATCACTTTATGTCTATATGCGATTTCATAAGGGGGTGCGGGTGTTTAGTAGCGAATGATGAACATCGCTTCGTGTTCGTCACAGATGTTGGAAACTGGGGAATGGTGGGAGGGGGCGCAGCAGCGCATGGTTGCATACGTGGTATCCCTGTTTTGTTTACTTTTCCAATTCAAATATTCTTACATGATAGGTGTGTGTTTTTTGATGTATCTCCATCTACTACGTTTTTGTATAAAACCGTTAAAGATTACTTTTAAATGTTCGGGACACATTGACAATGGCTAATATTACAGTTTTATCCCTTAATACTATAGGGCTGAACTCACAATACAAGCGAGCCCGGGTCCTGGAACTCTTACATAGGAAGCGTGTAGATGTAGCATTGCTACAAGAAACACATCTACGCGCAAATGATGTTATTAGATTACAAAGTAGCCGTTATAAACTAATCTCCAAATCCAGCGATGGCTCTAAAACAAAAGGTGTAGCGATATTGGTTAAGCACAACATAACTCTTTCCATAGAGAGAATTAGCTCTGATCAGACCGGTATGTTTTTGTTGTGCCTCTGTACAGGGCAGAAAGGTGGCATTCGTTAGTATTTATGCACCCACTATATTCAACCCTCAGTTCTTCCCGTGGCTAACTAAGGAATTATTGTTGCTGAATGAGTATTCTTTGATTGTGGGAGGCGACATGAACACTTTTTATGATAGCAATTTGGACAGGTCAAACCAGTCTATCACAAATACTCAAGCCTTATCCTCAAAAGCACTACCACGGTTTTCTAAAGATTTGAATTTGAAAGATATATGGCGGGCACAGAACCCTACCGCTAGGGATTACACTTATTTCTCTCCAAATCACAAAATGTTTTCAAGGATTGATTATATTCTTTCATCGGTGAAGGATATTCATTTTCTCCCAAGGTCCCTGTCAGATCATAATGCCATTATAGTCTCTCTTAACTTAACTGCTATTCAGGGCAGGCCCTCTAGGTGGAGATTCAACACCTCACTTCTCCATAATGAAGAATTTCTTCCACAGTTTAAAACAAAACTTAATGAATTTATTAATATTAATAAAGATTCAGTTACAGGTCCAGCTTTTATTTGGGCTGCCATTAAAGGTTTTATACGTGATAATACAATTTGGTTTTCTTCCTATTTTAACCCCTTAGCGCACAAGCCAAATCTCGCCAATCCTTGCCCATTTAGGGGGTACCCTATTTAAAGCCTTATAACTCCAGATGTGAACACCACAGAGACTTGAAAAATGGCTTAAATGGAGCAAGACATTTGTACAATTTACAATACTAACACAGATTAGTTTATATTCATAATTTTGGAAGAAATAAAGTGCCACAAATGCAATTGTTTTGACAAAAAATCAAAAATAAATTTGCACTTTTTAAGTTAGCGATGAAATACTGAGAGATTGCATATATACAGGAGGTTAAACTATACATGTGCTAGATCAAAAACTTCTTGACCACAAGTTCATAAAATCTAAGGGTGGATATGTAGAACTACTATAGATGTATGAAGCAAAAACTAAGCAGTGTACCCAGCATCTCCAAATCTATACAAAATGTCTTAATTATGCATTGTTGTAAATCACAACATATTCACGTATTTCCCTACAAATCAATTGTTTTGACTCAAGAAAATCACTGTTGCATCATTTTCAAATGGGAATTACAAGCTTTCAGTCAGTACAGTGGTCTAAAATAGCTAGGTGTCCAGAAACATATCCAAAATCTCTCAAATTGAATAAAATGCTTTTTGTCCATTATAAAGCACATAAATGAGCCCCTTATGAAGGTTTAAGATGAAACATTGCTATCAGATTAAAAGAATAGCACGCTATACCACTTGTGTTCAGTATTCAGAGTGCTGAACATTTTAACAAGGGCATTGACCGAAGCACTGGATTCAGAAAATAAACATATTTTTACTTAATTGTTGCTTGCCCGACAGTGCCTCCTGGAGTTTTAAATACACTGCTGTCTGAGCTTTAATCTCAATATAAACTGCCGCTGGGTCCGTACAGCCTGCTCACTGCTTATTCCTGTATAATTTAATGTATAAACACAATGTGCAGATGTTCCCCTGCCATACAGTACTGCACTGCTGCCCTACTCTCCCAGGGAGTATCGGGGCTCCCCCACTCCCTGCCCACTGACCCTTAGCAGTGTGCAGCACCAGGGGGTCCTGAGACGGCCTCAGCACAGGGGCTCTGCTTATCCCTTAGCCCATAGTGATGGATGACAAAGGGATTTTACATTTGTGCAACCTCATATTTGTACCCCAGTGAAACAGGAAATGGTGAAAGGCAGCAAACAGTTCCAGGGGACTGAGATCAATTTTTTTTAAAATCAAATTTCATTAGATGCCACTTTGTTTGGTTTTATTTTAAATATTCTTTAGGGGTGCCAATAATTTTGACCCCTATGTTTTTGAGAAAAATACTATTTTCGTACGTTTTTGAACCAAATTATGTTTTATTAAAGTGAAAGTAAGCAGTTTCTACAAATGTTTGAGCAGAAAATTAAAATCATTATGCTTAAATGTTTCTTTTATACAATAATTTATGCTAATTTTAATGAAGAGTGCCAACAATTCTTCATTACTTGAATGTATGAACTCTTCTTTGCAGACTGAACAGCTGTGACCTCACAGAGAAGTCCTGTAGTATTGTGGCCTCAGCTCTCCAGTCATCAAACTCACGCCTGAGAGATCTGGACCTCAGCTACAATGACCTGGGAGATTCAGGAGTGGAGCTGCTCTGTGCTGGACTGAGGAGTCCAAACTGTAAACTGCGGAGACTGGGGTGAGTAGTGCTGTGTACTGTGTGACATTAACTAAATAGAATTACTAATTATGGCAATGTAAGGGTTTGAATTTTGTCACAGGGAAGACTAATTTCCTGACTGACTAAATTCCTAAACCTCTAACCTGAATGTTTGTGTGAATACAATTTTGCTCATAAGATTATTGACTGGGGTGTGCTCATATGAAATGATGGGTAGCGTGACCCTGTATCCTGGAGAGAGAGGCTAGCTACTGCTGCCAGGCCTTAATTTAAGTGTTCTCTAACATTAAGACCTTCAATCCTGGGAGGTAATTATCCTGATCATCCAGGAATCTAAAACCAACAACTATCCCGAGGATTAACCTAATTAAGATTTACCACATTTGGGTAGCGAGACTATATAAATATCACAAGGCATGACTTCTGTATTATTCTATTAAATAATATTTGACGGACGCTAGCAGTTATCCATGAAGAGCTGCATATCCTGCTAGTGAAACTAACAATATTCCCAGTTAATACCTCAGTAAGGGTGTTACCCCAAAACTTACCGTCGCTGCGCCGGTTCTCCGAAACACAGAGTAGAGAGATCCACGTATGGGGAAAGACATCCGGTCATCCAATTGCACCAAGTGTAGCTTTGACAGCCAGTAGCGCATGCAGTGTTACAGGAGACTACTGCCCTCCTGGAAGAACATATGGGACACTGCAGTGCTACTACTCTTCATATTCACTTCTCATGCGCGGCAGGCAGGGCAGTCTTGGTGGATCTCTCCACTGGGATTACAACAGTAACCTAAAGTTCTCTTTCATTATCTCGTGTTTGAGATCCACTTATGGGGAGACATGGACAACTCGCAGATTGCCTTATGCGCACAGCTGAGATGCTGTCAGGCCAGCAAAGGATGCCTCCTCCCCTGAGGGGAGGGCGGTGTCTGGCACATCCCGTGTAGGGAAGTAAGTCTTTCCACTGCCCAAAGCTATAGCCAGGTGCCGGGAACAATGTGAAGTACTAAAACCCATAGCAGATGAGGGGAGATGTATTTGCCTCACACAGAGCTCACCCCCAGAACTGAGTGGGCTACCAGCCTCCTGGTGACATTCAGGCGGTAGAACCTAGCAACAGTATCTGGAGAAACCCAGCCTGCAGCTGAATAAATATCCTGCAAGGAGACCCCGTGGAATAGAAAGAATTGAGGAAATATTGGGTAGCATTGCTTTGGAATACATCTTATTTAATTTTGGTGAGGCAAGATAGCCTATATTGTTTGTAGTACCGTAACTTGGCGTCATTTCGAAATCAATACTTTTAATGGCCTGCCTGGATTTTGGCAGTATGAATGAATGAGTTATAGACGGTGTATTTCTTGTATGTGTGAGTAACTTGGCATTTTTGTATGTTGAAAACGTGTTTTTTATGAGATATCATTTCTTTTTGCAAAGCGTTTTATAATGAGAGTGAGAAATGCGAAGTGACCCTGTAAGAAACGGTTGTGGATTATGGCTATCCTTGTGTGAATTTGTATAGTCTGATAAGCGTGTACTGTTTAGCAGTTTCGGTTTCCTATATATGTAAAACAGTGGCTGTGAAAAGGGTGCGGTGGCGTAAGTGTAAACGCAACAGAAACGCAGGTGAAATATGGCCAGTGTATGTACTCACGGATTTGACGGCCATCCAACGAGCCTTGATTGAGAAAAGAATCAGCAAGCCCGTAGAATTAGAGCTGCCTAGGTCGCAACTTGTGTACCCTGCTGTCCTGCTCCATTATCTGTTATTTCGTGGAGATGCACTTTTAGTGTTTGTAAGGTTTATAAGGCATTTTGATAGGCTTATCTGCAGGTAGGAATCCTGTTCGCTGTTTTGCTAAGCTAGAACCGGAAAACTTGATTGTGGAGAATAGGGGCAGACGCATATGTCCCAGCAGGCTTTGCATATGAGAAAATAACAACAGTGTGAGAGAAATTAGGACGAAATGATGAAATTGCATAGTTGAAACTATAGGTTTTTAGCAGAATGGGCATGTAGGTGAAGGTTGGCATGATCACAGACTATAGTGCGGAGTAACTAAAGTGACCATGAGCAAGCTTAGTTTCCTTATGGAACGGTATATATATTAGTCTGTGTAAAACATCAACTGTTAAAGTGAAGGGTTAAGTAACGTGTGAAATCTGTTGCACTGCACTCATGTTCAGCATTAGTAGTTATATGAGTGAGTCATGATTTTAAATGTAATGTTTTAAAGGGGAGTTGCAGAACGTACATACGCAGTAATTGTTTGTATGTGGCTAGATAGAGAACAGGGCGAGGTAACATGAATGTAGAAACATGGCGTTTGCTGATAAGAAGGTTTTGTACGGTAGCCAACTGAAGAAATATAGTTAGTAGAAATGGCACAGTGGTGAACTGGTGTAACTTTTTAATAAAATGAATACATTTGCCGTCATGAAATGCATATGGGTGGCCGTGAGTGAGTTTTGGTAAAGAAAATATAAAAGCGTAAGAAAACGTTAGTGTAAAAGAGGAAATTATCTGCCTGAGGGCGAGACGGGATTCAATCCTTCAACCGGAGGTTTACCAGTGTGTGAATTTGTTAGTGCAGCACCATGACATAGCTATGCAATGCGTGAAATATCATTAGCAAACCTGTCCGTGGTTTTAAAGAAGAACACAGGCGAGTAAACACAGAAGAGCTCCCGTTGAATCCATATGGCTTAGCAATATTGTAGCCGGTTAATAATTGAACGTGCAGACGGTCCATATGGTTAGTAGCTCCAGATAATTGATGTAAGATGAGCGCAGCTGGGTTGCCCACGTCCCATTCACCATGTGACCCTCCTGAGTGCCCTTCCCCCCCACCCCCCAGAGAGGGATGCATCTGTCCTCACGTCTTTCCACATGAGAATGATCCTGAGAGGGGTTCCCTGAGTGTACAGTGAAAGTCTGTGTTTTCCCAGTGACGCAGAGCTGCATAGCGCTTGTGTGATACTGTGAGACAGCGATGGAGATTGCACAGAGGTGGAGGGATGAAATCCACCCCATAACGGTGAAACCACACTGTACGTGGTAACGCCAGGCAGCGACACCGCCTCCATTCATTTAAATGAGAGGTGGCGGCACATCAGCAAGGCAGTGGGAGAGATGGCCAAAGTTTAACATCAAACCTCAGGCGGCACAACTACGCGTTGTGGTAACCAATCAGGTTTGACCTAAAAATCAGTCAAGTAAATTGTCCCCATTTTCATAATTTAGTTCCACATTCTATAGTTCCACAATGGAGGACTCCCTTTAATTGTCGTATATCCTGCGCTGCCCTCCTGCAGAGACGCTGACCAGAGGAACGCAGTGTGGAGGAAAGGTTCTGAAGTTGTCGGTGGCTCTGCTGTGTAGACAGTCATTAGTCTATGTACAGTGTAAATTTCACAGAAGATGCAATGCTGCTGACGAGCTAATGGCTAGTCGATATCAGATAAGCTAATGAAGTCTGTCGGCATGAATGCCAATGAATGTATATTCTGCTATATTGCAAACAATTCTTTTTTTTAAAAACGTCTGTTTATTGGTATTTTAGTTAATAAACAAACAGTAATCACTGTATACAAATTATATAAAATGTTGCAAAAAACAATGCAAAGTTTTCATGCACATAGGACAGGCATAGTACATATACAGTATATAGTGTAAATATCAACCAAGGTACAAAGCTGCTTTACGTGGTGATTATTGACATCTTATATTAGGTATAGCCTAGTTATTGTAGTAAAGAAATTAAGAGGGTGTTTATTGCCTGGCCTCTACATAATCAATTAAGGGTTGCCAAGTCTTATGGAACTTCTCAATGGAACCTCGTAGGGTGAATCTGAGTTTTTCCAGTTTAAGGTGTTGCATTACATCTTTGACCAACGCAGTGTGAGTGGGAGGCTGTGTCTGTTTCCAGTTCAATAGAAAGAATCTGCGTGCCAGAAGGGTTATGAACCTTGCCACAGTGAAATTGAGTCCTCTAAGAGGACTGTCCTCTCCTGGCACCCCAAATACTGCCAGTACTGGGCCAGGTTCTATCATGTGTCCTAGGATATCAGACAGAGTTTTAAAAATAGAATTCCAAAAATTGGATAGTTTTGGGCACAGCCAGAACATGTGCCCCAACGAGGCAGGAAATACACCGCAATGGTCACACAAAGAATCTATATTAGGATACATTTTAGAAAGCTTGACCTTTGAAAGACAAAGATGATGCAACACCCTGAACTGAACAAGACCATGCCTGGTACATATAGATGCTGTGTGCACACCCTCCTGTGCCTCTATCCATTGCTCCCCCATTAAGCTAATGCCTAAGTCCTCCTCCCAAGCGGATTTCAGAAAATCTAGGGATATTTCTAATTGTTCAGACATAGGGTTATAGATATAAGATATTATCCCGCCTAGATGAAGGATCAACAGAAAACAAGGATTCCATCTGGGTGTTATTAGGTGCATTAGGAAAGGTAGTTTTATTAGATCTAATATAGTTGCGAATTTGTAGAAATCGAAAGAAATGGGTTTGAGGCAGATTGAATTTACTGCGTAGTAATTCAAAAGAAGGAAACATGCCATATATATTTATATTATATATAGCAAACAATTTTATTTTAAAAATAAAATAAAATAAATGATAGCAGCACAAATGTTTTACCAAAGAAACTGGTGATATGAACAAGAACGTTTATCGGATAACAATGAAGCACATCCTGATCTTGTTGTGAGAGAAACGTAGACTAAGTGAAATCAAGGTGACCATAAAACTAATAATATATTAGTTGCTTGTTGTTTGTGATCATTTCTACCAGCCACCTAGCTACCTAACCAGATCTAAATTTGATGACATTAGCTGGTAATCTAATTCAGATAATGATAAAAACCAATAATTCTACTTCTATTTATAAAGTGCTCTCCCTCCAGAAATTTGAAAACAAGCAGGAATGGATCCTATTTGATATTAAATTTAAATCACAAAATAAATAAGGGAGCCTAGCCTATCATAATAATTCAAATACAATATCTTACATTTTTACATTACATTTATTTGTAATGTAAAAATGTAATGATGAAAATGTAAGATCATTTTAATAGTTTTTATTCAAACTGGACAATGATATGAAAGGCAACATTAAACCCGATCAACATTTAACAAACACAACTGTCTGTCATAAAATAGGTGACACACCCACAAGCGGCCGATTGTGGGACGCGGGAGCGGTGCCAGGCAGCTTTGCCAGAATCAGTGTGGCTTCACCGTAACAGCCCCAGTGGCAAAACCTGTGAGGCTGACACCATCAGCCCCTGTAGTCTGAGGCATGTGTGATACTGCACTCTTGAGTCTGGTTTGAACTAAGAGAGACATACCCTGAGAGATAAAATGCAGTCTGTTGTTAGACAAGTTCACATGGATACAGAGTATAAATCCTCTCCCAAGAACCTTACACTCCAGGATGGGGAGAGATTGCTCTTGGGGAGGTTTACTCTGAAACCAAGCGACAACACATGTGGCAGAACTCGCTGAGTGTCCTACACAACTCTGGGTTTTGAATTGGCAATGGTCAGCCAATAGCCTGGACCAGACCCACCTCTACCCAAAGACAGAACACCCGTGGACTCCGAAAGGCCGAAGAGTAGAACTGTGTATTTGTAGCAAACACCGCGATGGGTGAAGCGGAGGAATTTTGTGTGAGGGGGATAAATTCCTACGTGGAAGAAGGCATCTTTCAGATTTACTGATGTGAAACAGTGATGTTAAGTTAATCAATTAACTGTTAATTCTTAATAAGAATGTTGATTGATGAATTTCTATAGATTAAACAGTTGAATTTCAATAAACCATTTCAATGAATAACCTAATGTTGGTGATTAGATTTCAAATTAAAGAGACGTTTCTAAAATGTTAAATTACAGAGTCACGGTACCTTTCACTGGCAGCATTAGTGAAACGTTATTGGTCCATTCCTGGAACATCAGTGCCATCTGAGCGCGTCTTCTCAGCTGCTGGTCTCACTTCAGCAGACTGCGCACCAGACTGACCCAAAAGCACATAGACATGCTCATACTCCTTGACAAAAATGCTTAAGTATTAAGCTAAGCATATTTTAAGTCATTCTTTTTATAGGCCAGGGAGTAGATTTTACTCGAATCAGTTAATCATTATTAGTCAATTATAGAGTACCGACAATTGATTAAAAGAATTGCACAGAAGTTTCCAGTCGTTCTGACATATTGTACGTGAAAGAGTGCTGTATGTTAACATTTTGAAATTATATTGCCTCAAATGTTTGTTTAACATTGATATCCAAGATAGGAAGTTGAGAACCGCCCTTCTTTGGGAGCTGGAAATAATGAAAATAAAAACTGGGTTCGATATTGGGTTCGATTTCTGGGAACCATGTGTATTTCCCCCTTTTTGTAAGAGGGAAGGAATTTATTCCTCTTAAACATGGGAGCGCTCTCTTGTGTTTGAGAGTAAATGACTCTGAAATGGGGGGTTTCACGCTGAACTGGAGTCTGTAGCCCTTGGCTATAGTAGCGCTGCAGTGTTCTATGTGCTCTTCCAGGAGGGCGGTAGCCTCCTTTCGCATTGGACATGCTACTGTCTGTCAGAGCCGCACTTGGTGCAATTGGATGCTTCTATGGGGGTCTGGACCGGATGTCATTCCCTAAAGTTGGCTTTCAAACACAAGATGATGGAAGAGAAGTTTATTTATGGCACCAATGCAGTGATTGGTTCTAGCAGACATGCACACTTCAGTCAGTGTATAAGTAAGCCACATACTTTATATGCGCTGTAGGAGAAAGAGCACTTTATGACACAGTGTGAGAGTTGCCAATAACCATGAATAGAAAGCTTTAACAGTGTTAAGATTCAATCATTTTATTTACAAGACATGGCAAGATGGACTGGACACTATGCTATAAGAGAGGAAAGGACATGCATCTGAAGAGATTGTAAGATAAAGAAAAGGAACACAAAGAAATTGTGATGCATACCAAAAATGCTTTTTATGAAAGGACTTTGGATAATAATTGTCTAGCAGCCTTAATACATAATTGTCTCATAATAATTGGCCAACAGCCCTAATGAAAGGCAGCTGTTACCTGTTTATAAGTGGGTGGAATGTCTTCGTCATTGTACCTGCACACTGAAGAAGGCAACACGCCAAAACGTTTGTGCATGAATCTGCAAAAGAAAGAACTAATAAAGAAAACTAATAAAAAATAAATAATGACATTTTTTTGAGTGAGGACTTTTATTGTGACAGCAGTATCACAATGAGTGAAGACAGGGGAAAAGTGAGTGTGGAGTGGAGGTGCTGAAACTCAGCCCTGTCCTGCCGGTGCTGTCCAGGTCTGAGTGCAGAGTGGAGGTGCTGAAACTCAGCCCTGTCCCTCCGGTGCTGTCCATGGGGCGGCAGGCTAGGCCGGTGAAACACAGGTGAAGTGGAGCTGAGTGGTGGCTGATGGCAGGGAGGGGCGGGGCTCCAGAGGCCCACACCACAATACATATATATGATCATGTGCATTACTTCCTGTTATAGTGAATCTGCCTTTAGCTGTGTTAGCTTGCAGTGTGGGAAGTTTGTCACAGAAAACTAAAAGGAAATGAGCAAATTCACTGTCCACACATGAAGAATGTGTGTTGTGTCTTTACTTTTGGTGGTGGCCAAACATCCTACAGCACTGAAAACTAACTCACTGTCCACTCTGAAAGGTGGCAGCTGCACGTCTAGTATGGGATGGGAGGGTTAAGCCCAGAGAAAAGATCATAGAAAAGGTATATGAGCCCATTGCCCCAATTCAGAGAACTTACAGTATAGGAAAAGGGCTCATTTGGGTCAGAATTACATCTATAGAACTGTCAGAGTTCAGTCCAGCTGGTTGTTTAATTTTCAGGATTGTGGTGTTTCTTAAAGGATTGTGAATAAAATTATATTTTATTCTGCTGGTAAAGCCGGGCATTAACTGACCGGCACGGTATGTGTGTACATCTTGGTGGGAGAGTGTCCATCTGAACAACATGTGAGCTGCTGTTTAGATGCAGTGTTACATCGTTTAGTTTAGTCACTTTTCTGTGGTTCCAGTCCCAAGTCATAGCCTGGATATTATACCTTTGTAAGCAGTCATGCTGTGTGGAATAGTCTGATTCAGAGATCAATATTCTGGCTCTAGCTCCTATCATCTAAAGAATAACATCATTTACAGGAGTATTTCTTAGATAAGTATTCCAATAATCTTCAAATGCCCCCACTTATTAAATTTTTTGTGCAGTTTATATTACTCCACAAGGGCTACCAAACATGTCGATAAGGGGTTTTAAAAGAAAAAAAATGACCTAATACATCAGGCTTTTTATGTTCATTATTATTATAATTGATACAAAAATAATTAAATGTAAAGCAGTAATTAACCTATTATATTCGCAAAAGCGTGCGAGAATAAAATGATTGGATAGATTATAGTGCAAAGACATACAGAACATAGGTGCAATGTGTGGAAGTTTCAAATTTCACATTTTTTGAAAATCTAGTGTCTACCAGCAATAAAAGTTAGTGGCAGCAATCAGTTGTGCTGTTCTGAGACAGCCACTAGATGGCGATGCAGTGTAATTCCAGTTGATGCCGTAGTTGCATTACTGTAAGATCGTGCCAGATGAACTGAGGTGTAGCACAGCTCGTACTCGGCTCCGGCACTGCTTCAGCTGTTAACAGGTACAATATCGCCGGTCTGACCAATAATATCTTGACTGGTTAAATAAAAAATTCATGTTATTTTATATACTGGTGTATATATTTAAGTTGTCTGTGACAGTTAGCTGCTTAGTTCCTCACTGGCTCCGCTAGCTAGGTTGGGCTAGCGTCATGAAGTAACGTTAAGGTAGGTTGGGCTGGCTATCTAGCTAACTCGTGCCTGTGAGTCAAAGCGAAAGCTGAACTTAGAACAACGGCAACAAGTGTAAACTTGAGGGTCATATTGTTTGATGCAAATGGTAAACAAATTATATTTCAAAGGGTTAATAGTTATTATCAAATAATTGTGTTATGTAACTGTAGTTCTGTATTTTCAAAGAATGAACTAGGTGAGGTAACAGTAAACAGCTCAGAGCGACCTGGCATCGCCATGGTAACCAACCGACCCTCCTAACGGCCACATTTTAAACAGCGTCGTCATGGTTAACGTCACGGTATTTTGGCCACAGGTAAATAAGGAAGAGCACAATTTTGTATTGAATGCGGTTTCATTTCACCTTGCTAAATATTTTAAAATTAATGTCAAAAACCCTGACAGACTGTAACTATAATTTGTTAAACTTAAATTGTTTGATAACTTGATGGTTACAAGATTAGGAAGAAAATATTATGATGACAGTGATGTATTTAGCTAATGGGTTATACGAGTACATTAACAGTTATATTTATCTATTCATAGTTTTGAATATTCAGCGTCTTTGAAATGTATAGATGTTTATGAACTGAAGAACAGGTGAGGTAAAGTGCACCACAAAAATGCTGTTTTTTGTGTTTGCAGATGAAATTAATATGTTTGCAAATCAGATAAGTTAATCACATGGAAAGGGTTATTAGAACCCAGTAATTGCCTTAGACTATTGTCAGAATACTTTATGAACTTAATTTATACACCCCCCTCCCTGTTTTTGTGTGTACACCTCAGGAATGCGTAGGTACATATGTATCAACTGTCAAGGTGAACAATGTTACAAAGAATTTGTGCGTGTGTTTGTGTGCGTGCGTGTTTGTGTGTGTGTGGTCTCTCCACAGGCTGGATTGGTGCAATCTCACAGAGGGCTGCTGTGATGTTCTGGCCTCAGTCCTGCGTTCTCCTCACTCAGAGCTGAGAGATCTGGAGCTCAGAGACAACGAGCTGCAGAATTCAGGAGTGAGAGCGCTGTCTGCTGGACTGGAGGACCCGCACTGTAAACTGCATAGAATGGGGTGAGTACAAACACAAACCCCTTCAATAAATTAGAGCTACAATGCGACTAAATACAACACTGATGGTAATGTTTCTAATGTGAAAACAGACACTCCACAGAACTGAAACAGCATGCTCCTGTTCTTCCTCTTGGTAGAATTTGACTACACAAATGAATGGAGAAAATGAATTAGTCCTGTTTACAGAACTGTAGTGGGGTGTAAACTCAAATGTGTTTGATAATGACTCATTCCACATTCATGGTAGTTTAGTTTAACACACACAGCCCTGTTAGTTTATATTTTGTTACATTACATTTATTTGCCAGACGCTTTTATCCAAAGTGACGTACAATAAGTGCATACAAAAGGTAATTGGAACAACTACAAAACACAGGTTCGATAAGGTACAATACTTTGCACAGTTATTCATAGCCATGAACACATGAAGTCCAGTTCACACAGTCAACATTGCTCTGACCTGACCTATGCTAAGTCAAACTAGGAGGCATTGCAAGCAACATCTAGACAATGATACAAGGCACAATAAGTGCTGGATGGAGGTACATGTAACATGAGTGGCACAGGAGGTACATGTGTAGAAATAGGGGGATTTAAGTGATAGAAATGGTCTAATGAGTGGTGATAGTTAGTCCAGGTATAGTCTGAAGAGATGCATCTTCAGACCATGGCGGAAGATGGGTAGTGAGGGAGAGGTTCGTAGAGGAACAGGGAGTTCGTTCCACCACTGGCTAGGGTGGAGAAGCTCCATGGTAGAGACAAGATTGAACCCTTTACCCGGATGGCAGGGGGTGCAAGGCAGTGGTCAAGTGGGCATATAGGATTTAATCATGTGCTGTAAGTAGACGGGGGCCGTCGTGTTGGCTGCAATGTAGGTGAGGGTCAGGACTTTCAACCTGCAGTGACTGGTAGCCAGTGGAGTGACCTCAGCAGGGGAGAACTTGGGAAGGTTGAAGACAATTAATGTGTGTAAGGTGTGTAACACACTGCTATGTGTTTGACACACAGCACTGTTAGTTTATATTAATAGCTGCGTTTCCACCACAGGAACTTTACCCCGGAACTAGGAACCTTTTGAGGAACTCAGTGTGTTTCGACCGCAGGAACTAGGGTCTAAATTAAGTTCCGATTACTTTATTTTACCCCCAAAAAAGTCCCTGCTGGGGGTGTAGTGCTTTTCAAAAGTACCGGAACTTTTGGGGTGGGGCGTAAGCGCTGAAAATTTCTGATTGGTCGACTACTCGCAGTGTTTCATTTCAACCGCCATTTTTAAAAATCTGCAGTGGCCAACCTATTTATTTTCATAATAACTTGAAATCAAACTTTTATAAAATGTTAAGCATTCATGCTGGGACAGCATATTACGTACCAAAAAATTCAAACGGTTTAATTCGGTTGCTGAATATTTTCTTCAGGATTTTCGTTGTTGGTCCATTGTAGGCTAATTGACTCAAAACGTTTAATGCAGTTATGTGAGGTATGCGGTAGTTCTGCGTAATTTACATTGGTGATACAGTAAAAGCAAACTGGAAATCACCTTCCGCACTTTTTGTCAGGGTAAAATAACAGGTTAATTCTAGTAATCGTCCCTTTTGCTTTTTCAGACTGCCATAATTTTACTCTACCATTCTTCAATTCCACAAAAAGACCAGGAAGACTATGGACTAATTTATGGTGCATGGTTCACATCTGGAGGGCACACTTCGCTGCTCGGCTAGCAGTAACTTTGAAGTGGCTGTACCACTGCTAATTTAAATTTTCACGCAAGTCCGAGTTTTTGTTCTATTCTTGTCATTTTGCGATTAGCCTATATGGAATTGACGATGAGAAAGTAATCAATTCAACAGCAAATTGTTTACGACGCGTGCATGTTTTCTGCTGTTGTTGCCAGTTATTTGTGGAATGTGAATGCATTCTGCCGCCTCGGATATCAAGACATGAAAGTGAATGTTCGCATAAAAACATAATGAATGTGTTTGAGAGGATATATTAAACAGTTGCAATCTGACTATTAGCCTGTTATATTCTATTTGTTGCATAACAACGGTCCAAGTCCAACTACCAACAACAGTTTTGATTGACAACAGTAAAATATGCCCAAACGGCCACGGAAGAATATTTAAATTTCAGGTGATCAAATCGATAAAAATCAATAAATACAAAAGTAACCATATATAGTCATTGTTGGTAACCCATTGTATATAAGTGGAATAAACCCCTCCGGGCTGTCCCGGTTATTAGAAAATAATGTAGGCTACTTTGGTGGTAGTATGGGGTGACAGAAAAAATCATAGGACAGATGGACCGAAGACAACGTTGCTTTTTCATACATCAGTGGGCTAATTTGCCTAATCTTCGCGGGACTTTAGACCGCGGTGGAAACGCAGACAACAATGGGCGGAAGGAACCTTTTAGTTCCTTGAAAAGTAGTTCCTTGGACTAAAAGTTCTGGGTACTTTTGGTGGAAACGCGGATAAAGTGTATAAGGTGTGTAACACACTGCTATATGTTTGACACACAGCCCTGTTATTTTATATTAATCTCATAAAAAACACGTTTTCACCGTACAAAAATGCCAAGTTACTCAAAAGTATTGATATCAAAATGACGCCAAGTTATGATACTACAAACAACATAGGCTATCTTGCCTCGCCGAAATGACATAAGATGTATTTCAAAGCAATGCTACCCAATATTTCCTCAGTTCTTTCAAGTTACTTGGGCCTGTGTTTTGTAATCTTACCATTTTACAATGTCATGCAAACTTTGTGTCAGATCAAAGAGTCAAATATTTCGAATTGCCTCATGGAACACATTGAAATTAATGTACAAAACTGCTGCTGAGTAACTACAGGAAGCATATTTCTCCAGAAAACATGTTTATACTTGCTTCTGAACTGAATTTGAGGACATGTGCAAGTTATTGTATATTTGCTACGTACAATAAATACTGCATGTAAAATACATATTGTACATACATACATACATAGAGAACTTCTTTATCCCCACGGGGACTGTGGCAAACACGCCTGCCACAGGCCACCGAAGTGGCTTTCCAAGGGGCCCTCCGGCACAGAGACACAGGGAGAAGATGTTCAACAGTCCAGATTTATTTCAGGAGGGTTTGGCAAGATGGTAACAGCCAAAGTGAGCAGATGTAACCCAGTCATGACCGAAGCTCCCTGGTGTGGGTGGGGATGGCAGATTTAACCTGTGCGCAGCGATTACCTCACTACGCACAGGTGCAGCCACTCCTGTTCCTGGGTCCAATTAGCCTGGCCAATTATCTAATTCTTAACCAATTATCCAATTGGCCAGGTCTAATTAGCTTGACCCAGGGCAGGTGTGGCTGCTTAAACCAGCCATCCTCACACCACATACCCCCAACGCCAAACTGAGGCCAGGGAGAATCACTGGCCGAAGCCTACCCCCCCCACTCCCAACAAAGCAAAAGACAAATAAAAATAAACACTCTAAACACGCTAAAAAAAAAAGTCAGGGTGGGTGGCCCCGGAACAGTCCAGTACATGCTGTGACCCTCCCCCGGTCGACAAGGCAGCCCTTCTTCCTCCTCCCTCCCGGAGCACGGGAAGTCCTGGGCTGCTCTGCTGGCTGGTGGGGGCGTCACCGGCTTGGGCTGTTCCAGGGGCTGTGGTGGGCTGGTGGGCTGGTGGGCTGGTGGGCTGGCCTTCTTGTGGCGCTGGGGACCAGGAACCCTCGTGGTTGTGGTGGCCGCCAGTCGGCTCTGCTGGTGGGCGGCTGCAGGCTTATCCCCTCATGGGCTCCGGGCAAACCAACCAGGCCAAACAAAAAACTAAAAACAACCAAATGGACAAGAAAGGAAGCAAAACGGCACGGCCACCGCTCGTGTGCCGCCCGTAGCTGACCCGCCTTCCCGGCCAAGTCCAGCTCACGGCGCGACCACCTCTCGTGCACCGCCCGTCGCTGACCTGCCTTCTCGGCCAGGTGCAGCTCCTCAGCGTCCCAGCTGAGGATCGCTTCCTTCCCCTCCCTGGTCACCTTCCGCTCCCTGTTTTTGGCCCGGAGGATCCACCCGAAGCCCTGTTGGGAACACCTCAGCCGCCCCTCCTCCAGTGTGCTTCCTGGCTGGCCCTCCTGTGCCTCTTTGCTGTGCCGGAGGAGCCCCACGTTGGGCGCCACTGTGGCAAACACGCCTGCCACAGGCCACCGAAGTGACTTTCCTTGGGGCCCTCCAGCACAGAGACACAGGGAGATGATGTTCCAACAGTCCAGCTTTTATTTTCACGAGGGTTTGGCAAGATGTTATAGCCAAAGTGAGCAGATGTAACCCAGTCATGACCGAAGCTCCCTGGTGTGGGTGGGGATGGCAGATTTAACCTGTGCGCAGTGATTACCTCACTACGCACAGGTGCAGCCACTCCTGTTCCTGGGTCCAATTAGCCTGGCCAATTATCTAATTCTTAACCAATTATCCAATTGGCCAGGTCTAATTAGCTTGACCCAGGGCAGGTGTGGCTGCTTAAACCAGCCATCCCCACACCACAGGGACATATCCCTCGCAGCATGTTACATTCACATTTACGAACACACGCTTATACCAAGAAACATACTATCATTCACGCAACAGAAAGGCTGGGCAGGGAAATACATACATACCAAAACAAATTGGACATATACATGCCTATTTAATCAATCTTGACTGTGAGAGAGCCATCCACGCATATGTTTGGCGTGTCCATGTACTGCATGCTTATACACAGGGCCAAGTGACTTGAAAGAACTGAGGAAATATTGGGTAGCATTGCTTTGAAATACATCTTATGTCATTTCGGTGAGGCAAGATAGCCTATGTTGTTTGTAGTATCGTAACTTGGCGTCATTTCGATATCAATACTTTTGAGTAACTTGGCATTTTTGTACGTTGAAAACGTGTTTTTTATGAGATATCATTTCTTTTTGCAAAGCGTTTTATTATGAGAGTGAGAAGTGCGACCCTGTAAGAAACGGTTGTGGATTATGGCTATCGTTGTGTGAATTTGTACAGTCTGATGAGCGTGTACCGTTGAGCAGTTTCGGTTTGCTATATATGTAAAAACAGTGGCTGTGAGAAAGGATGCAGTGACATAAGCGTAAACGCATTAGGAACGCAGATGAAATATGGCCAGTGTATGTACTCACGGATTTGACGTCCATCCAACGAGCCGTGACTGACAAAAGAATCAGCAAGCCCGTAGATAGAATTATAACTCCCTAGGTCGCAACTTGTGTAGCCTTCTGTCCTGCACCGTTGTCTGTTATTTCGTGGAGATGCACTTTTAGTGTTTGTAAGGTTTATCCTTCTGTCCTGCTCCGTTGTCTGTTATTTCGTGGAGATGCACTTTTAGTGTTTGTAAGGTTTATAAGGCATTTTGAGAGGCTTATCTGCAGGTAGGAATCCTCTTCACTGTTTTAATAAACTAGAACCGGAAAACATGATAGTGGAGAATAGGAGCAGACGCATATGTCCCAGCAGGCTTTGCATATGAGAAATTAACAACAGTGTGAGAGAAATTAGGATGAAATTACGAAATTCCGTAGTTGAAACAATATGTTTTTAGCAGAATGGGCATGTAGGTGAAGGTTGGCATGATCACGGAGTATAGTGCGAAGTAAATGGAGTGACCATGAGCGAGCTTATATTCCTTATCGAACGGTATATATAACAGTCGCTGTAAAGCGCTAACTGTTGAAGTGGAGGGTTAAGTAGCGTGTGAAATGTATTTGCACTGCTGGGTTTTTTTCATGTTCAGTACTAGTGGTTATAATTATGAGTGAATCATGTTTTTAAATGTAATGTTTTAATGGGGAGTTGCAGAACGGACAGACGTAGTAATTGTTTGTATGTGGCTAGATAGAGAACAGGGCGAGGTAACATGAATGTAGAAACGTGCCGTTTGCTGATAAGGTTTTGTACAGTAGCTAAGTGATGAAATGTATTTAGTAGAAATGGCACAGCTGTGAACTGGTGTAACTTTTTAAGAAAAAGAATACATTTGCCGTCATGAAATGCATACGGGTGGCCATGAGTGAGTTTTGGTAAAGCAAATATAAGCGTAAGAGAACGTTATTAGTGAGGGTAAAAGCAGGTTAAAGAAACATGTTCCTCGCTGGGCTTGAACCTAGGATCCCGTGTTCCCAAGACTGTGACCTTACCCACTAGGCTACAAGCAGATTAGCTATTTAACCTCAAAATGTTTCAGAGTAAGAAGGTATGGGTATTTTGCCTGTGTATGCGAGTTTTTGATGGGGTGGTCAACTGGTGTAACCTTTTAAATAAAAGGAATACATTTGCCGTCATGAACTGCCTATGGGCGACTGTGAGCGAGTTTTGGTAAAGAAAATATAAAAGCGTAAGAAAACGTTAGTGTAAAAGAGGGAATTATCTGCCTGAGGGCGAGGCGGTATTCAATTTTTCAACCGGAGGTTTACCAGTCTGTGACTTGGTTAGTGCAGCACCATGACATAGCTATGCAATGCGTGAAATATCATTAGCAACCTGTCCGTGGTTTTAAAGAACACAGGCCATTAAGCACAGTAGAGCTCCCGTTGAATCCATATGGCTTTGCAATATTGTAGCCGGTTAATAACTGAATGTGCAGACGGTACGTCATAATTCAGTGTGTACGTTCGGTTAACGGCGGGTAGATATGGTGCAAAAGCAATAATAGGGAAGTAGTAGACAATTATTAAAAGCAGGTTGAAGAAACACGTTCCTAGCTGGGCTTGAACCTCAAACCCTGTGTTCACAATACTGTAACCTTACCCACTAGACCACAGGCAGACTAACTGTTCATACTGAAAATGTTTCAGAGTAAAAAGTTATGGGTATTTTGCGTGTGTATGCGAGTTTTTCATTTTGTCGTGTAGGTGAAATGTCCAATGGGGAGACATGTTATTAGTTGGATAGGCGGCAGGAAAAATAAGAATGAGAAGAAGAAGTAGAAGAAGAAGAAGAAGAAAGAGAAGAAGAAGAAGGAGAAAACACAAAATCCCCTTAGTTTGGGGCTTTATTGTGTGGACATGTGAAGTTGTTTATGAAATGTGTCTGTTGAAATGGGGTCAGAATGTATAGAATTTAATGTTTTTAAGGGCTGAGTGTCTGTGGCTGTTGTGGTTATTTCTGTGGGGAACCCTGAAAAGTACCAAACTCTTGGTACTGTATAGGTATGGGGCATGCCCCCGCCAAGGCGTAACTTGGCAGGATGGCATACCTGCCATCCCAATGTGTGTAAGGTGTGTAACACACTGCTATATGTCTAACACACGTAGCTCTGTTAGTTTATATTAATGTGTGTAAGGTGTGTAACACACTGCTATGTGTTTGACACACACAGCCCTGTTTATATTAATGTGTGTAAGGTGTGTAACACACTGCTATGTGTTTGACACACACAACCCTGTTAGTTTATATTAATGTGTGTAAGGTGTGTAACACACTGCTATGTGTTTGACACACACAGCCCTGTTTATATTAATGTGTGTAAGGTGTGTAACACACTGCTATGTGTCTGACACACACAGTCCTGTTAGTTCATATTAATGTGTGTAAGGTGTGTAACACACTGCTGTGTGTTTGACACACACAGCCCTGTTAGTTTATAGTAATGTGTGTATGGTGTGTAACACACTGCTTTGTGTTTGACACACACAGCCCTGTTAGTTTATATTAATGCGTGTAAGGTGTGTAACACACTGCTATGTGTCTGACACACACAGTCCTGTTAGTTCATATTAATGTGTGTAAGGTGTGTAACACACTACTGTGTGTTTGACACACACAGCCCTGTTAGTTTATAGTAATGTGTGTATGGTGTGTAACACACTGCTTTGTGTTTGACACACACAGCCCTGTTAGTTTTTATTAATGCGTGTAAGGTGTGTAACACACTGCTATGTGTCTAATACACACAGCTCTGTTAGTTTATATTAATGTGTGTATGGTGTGTAACACACTGCTTTGTGTTTGACACACACAGCCCTGTTAGTTTATATTAATGTGTGTAAGGTGTGTGTGTCCTTCTCTCTGCAGGCTGTCAGGCTGTAGAGTCACACAGAGAGGCTGTGATTCTCTGGCTTCAGCTCTGTGTTCAAACCCCTCACACCTGAGAGAGCTGGACCTGAGATACAATCACCCAGGAGACTCAGGAGTGAGAGCGCTGTCTGCTGCTAAACTGGACACACTCACACTGCTGTAAGTACAGAGAGTTTCCACACTGCACCTCACACACACACACACACCTGAGAGAGCTGGACCTGAGATACAATCACCCAGGAGACTCAGGAGTGAGAGCGCTGTCTGCTGCTAAACTGGACACACTCACACTGCTGTAAGTACAGAGAGTTTCCGCACTGCACCTCACACACACACACACACCTGAGAGAGCTGGACCTGAGATACAATCACCCAGGAGACTCAGGAGTGAGAGTGCTGTCTGCTGCTGAACTGGACACACTCACACTGCTGTAAGTACAGAGAGTTTCCACACTGCGCCTCACACACACACACACACACACAAAAGGAGTTGGGGGGGCGTGGAGGGCACTGTTCAAACCAGCGTTACTCAAGAGAGTTGGGGATCTCCTGTGGAGGGTGCTGCAGGGGATCACTGCAGTAAATAAGATCTCATAAAAAACACGTTTTCAACGTACAAAAATGCCAAGTTACTCAAAAGTATTGATATCAAAATGACGCCAAGTTACGATACTACAAACAACATAGGCTATCTTGCCTCACCGAAATGACATAAGATGTATTTCAAAGCAATGCTACCCAATATTTCCTCAGTTCTTTCAAGTTGCGTGAAAATGTAAATTAGTAGTGGTACAGCCACCGTTTGCTTTCCTTCGAAGTTACTGCTAGCCAAGCAGCGAAGTGTGCCCTCCAGATGCGAACCATGCACCATAAATTAGTCCATAGTCTTCCTGGTCTTTTCGTGGAATTGAAAAATGGCAGTAAAATTGAGTAAAATTACGGCAGTCTGAAAAAGCTAAAGGGAAGATTACTAGAATTAACCTGTTATTTTACCCTGACAAAAAGTGCGGAAGGTGATTTCCAGTTTGCTTTTACTGTATCACCAATGTTAATTACGCAGAACTACCGCATACCTCACATCTGTATCAAACGTTTTGAGTCAATTACAACGGGCTAACAAAGAAAATCCAGAAGAAAATATTCAGCAACCGAATTAATCCGTTTGAATGTTTTAGTACGTAATATGCTGTCCCAGCTCGAATGCTTAGCATTTTATAAAACGAATACTAAAGCAAGAAAAGAGCAGAAGAGCACACGTTATAATTCCAAGACGTTGGCAGGCTATAACCAAAAGTAGGCTACTGCGCCGCATAACATACAAGTTTGATTTGAAGTTATTATGAAAATAAATTTGTTTGCCGCTGCATATTTTCAAACATGGCGGGTAATGGCGGAAAATAATGCTGCGAGTACTCGACCAATCAGAAATGTTCAGCGCTGCAAGCTCCACCCAAAAGGTTCCTGTACTTTCGGAAAGTACTACCCCCCGAGCAGGAACCTTTTGGGGGGTAAAATAAAGCCCCAGGAACTAAATTTAGACCCTAGTTCCTGCGGTGGAAACGCACTGAGTTCCTCAAAAGGTTCCTAGTTCCGGGGTATAGTTCCTGCGGTGGAAACGCGGCTTTTGCAAGTTTTTCATTGAGTCGTGTAGGTGAAATGTCCAATGGGGAGACATGTTATTAGTTGGATAGGCGGCAGGAAAAAGGTGGCATACCTGCCATCCCAATGTGGTTGTTGTAGTTAGGGGTTTGATCAGGGACACAGTGATGGTGGAGTTTCAGTATTACAAAGCAATGGAGAACCTGAGTGTGTTTCAGAGTGTGTGTGTTATAAGGGTGTTTTGTGTTCAGTGGAGGGAGGGGAGCTATTTTTGCACATGGAATAGGGTGAGGGAATGGAATAAGTTTCCTTTGTGACAGATTTGTGTGTTTTTCACATGACCTTGGTTCTGTGTTTTATTGTGTCTTTGTTTTTATTTATGTGATGTCATTGGTGTGTTGAGGGTTTAAATAAAGGGTGGTTAAAATTCTAAATTCTGACCTGCTGTTCTTACAGTGTGGACCATGGAGGAGAGAACAGGACCAAACCAGGACCCAGGAAATGTGAGTGTGTATCGACACAGAACACTTTCCATAGGTACACACTCTGCTGTGTGTGTGTGTGTGAGAGAGACTTCTCTCGTACACACATAAACACACAAACAGAAACACACATGTACACAAACACACGCACGGAGGTACTATGACAGCTCTCTCTCTTTCACACACATAATGAGGTGAATATTAATAATGATAATTAATCTCATTAATGTCTCTGGTGTGCAGACGGCTGTCAGCTCACACTGGATCCAAACACAGCGCACAGAGAGCTGTCTCTGTCTGAGGGGAACAGGAAGGTGACACACACATGGGAGAGAGAGGAGCCATATCCTGATCATCCAGAGAGATTTGAGTCTGTGCCCCAGGTTTTGTGCAGAGAGAGTGTGTGTGAGCGCTGTTACTGGGAGGCTGAGTTCAGTACGTCTGAGGAGTGGGGAATGGTTTTTATAGCAGTGACAGATAAAGGAATCAGCAGGAGAGGATGGGGTTCTGACTGTAGGTTTGGATGGAATAAAAACTCCTGGAGTCTGAGGTGCTCTAAACTCAGTGACTCTGATAAACTCAGTTACTCTGTCTGTCACAATAAGAATCAAACAGACATACCTGCCCTCACCTCCCCCTACCGTAGAGCAGGAGTGTGTGATGATGATGATGGTAGAGGAGTGTGCGTGTACAGGGCAGGAGTGTGTGTGGACCGTCCGGCCGGCACTCTGTCCTTCTACAGCATCTCAGACTCTGACACACTGACCCTCCTGCACAGATTCCACACACACTTCGCTCAACACACACCCGTCTGTGCTGGATTTTATGTGTGTGACTCCTCAGTGTCCCTCTCCTAACAGGAGTAGAGACACACACATGCACACACACACAAACATGCACATGCACACACACGCGTACACACACACACGTGCGCATACACACTCGTATGCATGCATGCACACACACACACACTCACGTACACACACCACATTCATATACCCACTCCCACACACACATTACATTACATTACATTAGATGGGGCGACATAGCTCAGGAGGTAAGACCGATTGTCTGGCAGTCGGAGGGTTGCTGGTTCAAACCCCACCCTGGGCAGAAAGTTCTAGGAGGATCAGGACAGATGAATGGGAGGCTGCTTGTGCGGCGTGAAGCGACTCACTGACCAAGAGGAGTGCGGTCTCTGTTGAGTGGCCAGGTCTGAAGCCGGACTGGTGGGGGTCTAGGAGGTTGTTCAGTAAGAGAAAAGAGGAGAGTTGGTTAGAAGCAGCTCGTTCAATTGTTTTGGATAGGAAAGGGAGAAGGGAGACAGGATGGTAGTTCTGGATGACAGAGGGATCCAGAGTGGGCTTTTTCAGCAGTGGGGTGATGTGGGCCAGCTTGAAAGAAGAGGGGAAACATCCAGAAGACAAGAACACACACACTCAGATACACATAGACACACACACCCACACCTGCATCCACACACACACATACTCTCACACACACCCTTTCTCTCTCATACTCACACTCATGCACACGCACTCACACACCTACTCACTAACACACTCGTGCGCACACACTCACACTCTTACACACACATACACACTCTCTCACCCCCACTCACACACCCAATCACACACATGCACACACACACCTACACACATGAACACACACAATCTCTCGCACACACCAACCCACACATTCACCAGTGCACTCTCACGCACACACACACATGCATGCATACGTACACACGCTCATAACCGTATGCACACACACACCCTCTCTCTCTCACACACACACTCACATCCACACACATTCACACAAACGCACACACACACAAACTCATGCACTCACGCACACACACATACATGCGTGCAGAGACACAAACACGTGTCAACACACACACTCCTCAGTGTCCTTCTGCTAACTGGAGTAGAGACACACACAGTGGAGTGCGCGCACACACAAACATGCACATGCACACACATACACACACACATGTGCGCATACACACTCGAACGTATGCACACACACACACACACACACACACATATATATACGCACACTCATATACACATACACACACACACTCAATCACACACTCACACACATATATAAACACAAACACTCATATACACGTAGACCCTCACACAACCACACCTACACACACACACACATAGACACACACTGACATACACACACACACTTATATACACACACACTCATATTCGCATACACACACACACACACTCAATCACACACTCACATATATATATACATACACACACTCATATGCACCTAGACCCACACACATGCACTCACACACCTACACACACTCTCGCACACCCAGTCACACACACACACACCGTCTCTCTCTCACATACACGCCATCACACACACACATACTCTCACACACACCCTTTCTCTCTCAGCCATGCACACGCACTCACAAATACACACACTGATGATTACTCATGCACACGAACTCACACACACTTTCTCTTACCCATACACACACACACCCGTGTGCACACATACTCATGCACTCAATCATACTCTCACACACACACACACACATTCTCTTACCCATTCAAACACGCAACCCGGGCACACACGCATACTCACACACACACACACATGTTCACATCAACAGTCACTCCCACAAACGTACGCATGCACACACACAGAAACACACTCTCACCCAATCACACACACACACACACGCATACTCACGCACTCACACACATGTTCACATCAACAGTTACTCCCACAAACATACGCACGCATGCACACACATTCACAAATACACCCACACAAAAACACTCTCACCCAATCACACACACACACACACACACACACACATATACACGTAGACACACTTGCAACCTTCCTTGTGCAATGCCTTACCACTGCAATTTCTGCTGTGCCCAGTATTAGCCTCAGTACAGCTTAAACCCTGTACATAAGAGTATGATCTTTTAGCAGGTTCAGGTTAAGCACTCGCTGTCTAAATATGATTGAATTTTTTTTAACATTTTAATACATTTATATTGCAAATTTTCAAGGTGTGTTTATGTACTTTTGATTATTAAAACATTAATATAACATTGAGAGTAATAATGCCAAAAGATGGCAGAGTAAAATGTCTTAATAATTCTGTCTCCTGTGTCTGCATCTTTTTTAAAATAAGCCGGTGGCAAACTCCTCCACTTAAATGTGCATTTTACTAGTTTTTGCAGTTGCTTTCATTCATTTTCACAAGAGTCCCAATGTGCAAATTTCTGTGGGCAAATGCAGCTGATAGGGAGAATGCAGAATAATCACTGCAGTGTACTTATTTAATTTCATTACTGCAAACAATGATGTATTGAGTTTCCTTATTTATTCTGTTAGCATTGATTATTTATTTTTATTTTTTTGCTTTAATTTTCTGTATTTTCAGACAATAATGTGCAATGATTAAACCTGAATTATAAAAATATCAAATGTTTTGCTGTTTTGATTTATTATTGTGTGATGTATTGAACTCCTGTGACACTGGTACTTATTACATATTCTGTATGGGATTATGTTTGGATTAGACCACTAAGCCAAAATCAGGGCAGAAGTGTGGTTTGCATGACATCCAGTCTCTTGAGATGTTCCTGAGACCCTACAGTTTTTCTCATTTTTTCAGATGCATTTCTAATATCTGCAGTCACACATTACAAATGTATGTTATGATTGCTTTGGCTCAGTGTGGAAAACTCAATTTGCCAAACTGACTGGCAAAATTCTTACCCTAAAACACTAATTGCAGTACCTACCAACAAAGTGCACAACTCTAAATCACACTCAGTTTTCACAATACAGTCGTCTCGTATTAGTACAGTGTTCCAATGCTTATTGCTAGACATGCAGATTGTGAAATAAAGTCAAGATGTTTGCTGTCCTGTCTCGTCACTTCCAGCAACATTGCCCAGGTGAGTCGCATTGCAGTATGGTTGGTAATCCCAACATAAAAGGCTGTTTTACAGCACTACATTCAGCAGTGTCTGACAACATGGAGCAGCCCAATGCAGTTGATACTGATGGACGGGTCGTGGCTGAGGCTGAGGTTGTGGTCAAGCAGGTAGCAGAAATACTGCTGTATCGAATTAATTTAGAGCCACAGTGATTGACCATGTCATAAATCCAGGCATAACAATAGCCGCGTTTCCACCAAAATTACCCGGAACTTTCAGTCCCAGGAACTACTTTACCAGGAACTAAAAGGTTCCTTCAGCCAATGGTTGTCTGCGTTTCCACCGGGGTCTAAAGTACCGCGAAGATTAGGCAAATTAGCCCACTGACGTTGTCGTCGGTCCATCTGTCATATGATTTCTTCTGTAACCCCATACTACCACCGAAGTAGCCTACATTATTTTCTAATAACCGGGACAGCCCGGAGGGGTTTATTCCACTTATATACAACGGGTTACCAACAATGACTATATATGGTTACTTTTGTATTTATTGATTTTCATATATCCTCTCAAACACATTCATTAACAGCAGAAAACATGCACACATTGTAAACAATTTGCTGTTTTATTACTTTCTCGTCGTCAATTCCATAGAGGCTAATTGCAAAATGACAAGAATAGAACGAAAACTCGGACTTGCGTGAAAATGTAAATTAGTAGTGGCACAGCCACCGTTTGCTTTCCTTCGAAGTTACTGCTAGCCGAGCAGCGAAGTGTGCCCTCCAGATGCGAACCATGCACCATAAATGAGTCCATAGTCTTCCTGGTCTTTTCGTGGAATTGAAAAATGGCAGTAAAATTGAGTAAAATTACGGCAGTCTGAAAAAGCTAAAGCGAAGATTACTAGAATTAACCTGTTATTTTACCCGGATAAAAAGTGTGGAAGGTGATTTCCAGTTTGCTTGTACTGTATCACCAATGTTAATTATGCAGAACTACCGCATACCTCACATAACTGTATCAAACGTTTTGAGTCAATTACAACGGGCTAACAAAGAAAATCCGGAAGAAAATATTCAGCAACCGAATTAATCCGTTTGAATGTTTTGGTAGCCTACGTAATATGCTGTCCCAGCACGAATGCTTAGCATTTTATAAAACGAATACTAAAGCAAGAAAAGAACAGAAGAGCACACGTTATAATTCCAAGACGTTGACAGGTTATAACCAAAAGTAGGCTACTGCGCCGCATAACGTCAAATCAAACTTGTAAGTTATTATGAAAATAAATTGGTTTGCCGCTGCATATTTTCAAACATGGCGGTTAATGGCGGAAAATAAATACAACACAAAAAAATCCCGTGAGTACTCGACCAATCAGAAATGTTCAGCGCTGCAAGCTCCACCCAAAAGGTTCCTGTACTTTCGGAAAGTACTACCCCCCGAGCAGGAACGTTTTGGGGGGTAAAACAAAGCCCCCAGAACTAAATTTAGACCCTAGTTCCTGCGGTGGAAACGCACTGAGTTCCTCAAAAGGTTCCTAGTTCCGGGGTATAGTTCCTGCGGTGGAAACGCGGCTAATGGGAGAAGCTGGAAGGATTGTAAGGCCCAACTTAAAAATGTCAACAGTGGCATCTAAGAGCTTTCGGACTGAACATTGATAAGTCAATAATTTACTGCAAAATGTGATACTGTAATTACATTACAGGATTGTTGTGTTGGTGTCATTTTATATTATTTCTGTTCTGTGACGAGCCTGTAAGCCATGCTAATCATTTTTATTAGTGACCGCGCAACTCTGTTTTTCCAAAATGCCAGCTTATTCCGCATGGGGGAAAATTGCATTTGTGTTAGGTATTCCTGTGGCAATGTCTGTTCTGTCTGTTCTGATAATGTGATTATTTTTCTTCAATCAGATAAGGCCTGCTGGTGCAAGTTTGTAATGTTGCATTTATATGTGTTATTTTTGTTGTTTACGTGTCAAATGTCTAGAGTGTAACTGTTTCTGTTTAAATGATTGGTTGAATAACACATAGCACCGCTATTTTCACCAACCATGTTAAACGTACTCACTTGCGCGTCTCAGCTCCAAAGGCATGCTGATGTTAAACCCATATTCCAATCTGTTTGAAATGACACAAATTCTGCCTAGTCTGTCCAAACATCAGACATTTTTTTACTCTACATATTGTTTATGCCCTGCACCTGAACAAATTGGATGTGCCCATTCTACTGTACCATTTCCATTGTAAGCTAAAAAGTTACTTTCAGCTGACTACATCAGAATCTGTACTACTGGTGTTTTATGAGAGCTTGAAATGTACAACATTGTTAATCAGAAATTATATCTGGGTGGGTAAATTGCTGGATATGCTGTAGAACATAGTTTGTCATTGATTTATAAATATACCAGTATATCCTGGGCTTTCACTGATGGTTTAATTGTGGTACATATAGCAGTGGCCTGATATGCATTCTATGTTTGCAATTTGCTTCTACCTGACTGCTTCCCCCCAGCAGGGAAACAGAGAGGCACAGCCTCCCCAGCAGGGAAACAGAGGGGCACACCCCCCCAGCAGGGAAACAGAGGGGCACAACCCCCCCAGCAGAGAAACAGAGGGGCACAACCCCCCCAGCAGGGAAACAGAGGGGCACAGTAGACTCTGGGTCATCCCACCATGGATGGCGCAGAAGAGGTAGCAGGTTTTAGCAGTTTGCAGGTGGTCTGGGAGGGTGGACAGCGTGGGAAAGTGTGGAGGACCGATCGCCGGTTAGAGAGCGACAGTATATCCAGTGGAGGTGGGACGCTGGGGGTTCACCTGCCAGTCAGTGCTCCACCTTCTGGAGAACACGGGCATGGCAGGGGCAAGGCTGAGGAGGGCAGTTAGAGGGCTGGTCGAGGAAGCAGAGAAGGGGCTGGGGGGGGAGTCGGCAACCGCCCACTGCACCCAAAACAACAGCACCTCTGCTGGCAGCTGGTCTTCTGGATCAGTTTGAGCCTCTTTGTGTCCCTGGAGTAGAGGCTCCCAGCCCAGCACACACAGGTGTAGAACAGGACACTGGCCACAATGATCTGGTAGAACATGACCAGCATCCTGCTACACACACCGAAGGAGCGTAACCTCCTCAGAAAGAAAAGCCTTCAGTCTAGTAGGGCCTCCAAAGACACAAATCGCAGTATCAAACCATCTGTTTATGTGATCAGGAGAACATGGTGTATATGTGTTTGTGTGTGTGTTTGTGTGCATGTGTGTGCGTGTGTGTATTGATGCGCTGTGTACGTGCTCTGTGTGTAAAATAAAAGTGAGTATCTTCACTGCATCTACCAGCGCATTTCTTTGAAATTACACCCCCATCCTCGTGCTAAATGGAATTTAATAAAACCATTATGTGCCGTGGCAGGAGCTTGAAATGTTCGAAAGTATCAGAGTATTTATTTTTGCTATCAGACCCGTGAGCTGTATTGGAATACTGGAAACACAAAGTGGATGCAGTCTGCCATCCGGTGGTCTTGTGACGCTACTACAAGGGACTGAACTCCAGAGGGTGAGACTCAGGGCAGAAGTTGAGAGTTTCTAAAACGTTGACTGCTTACTCCGGTTCCCTCTGTCTAATCTTTTTTGTAAAGATCTGAAACTATGCACTAATATAGGAAATCTAGAAGGGTGAAAATATTTTTCATGGCACTGTACATGAGGTAGACAGGTTTCCTTTAACAGGCTTTAATACAAGGGGCACCAGGGAGATACACACTATACAGCTTTCAGAGGAATTCTCAGAAGTTTGCTAATGCCACGCACCAGTATGGAGTATATTATCTTAACAGAGGACTCATGTGCAGGAGTGCACTTGGGACGACCCTGAGCTGCATTCCATCCTCTCCGTAGCTCTCCATCGCTCTTCTCTCATCACCATGGTAACTGGGAATGTTACCATAGACTGGGACAAGGCCGCAGGCCTAGGCAGAAGTGGCCAGGAGTGCATACAGAAATACAGAAACATACACTTCCCTTCACTACCTTAAGCCTCCAAGCAGCTGTACACTGCAGAACACAGTCTGAAGTGCATTAATCACTACAGGTTTCCCACTGAATCTACACAAACTGAGGCGGAGCAGTGAAAGAATGGGCAGTGATTCACTATGTGCGCTCATATAGACATGAAAACCGTTTTTCTGATTGATCAAACATTGAAATATTTGTAAAATATTTTACTTAACTGCAATCTACTGCAATTATTAGGACATAAGAACACCTGTGGAGGTGTAGAAATGACTGTAAGAAATGTAACACTGCAGTTCCTCTAAATACCCACTAGATGGTAGTGGAAGTTCAGTTTCATACTGAGTTGTTGTCTGTTGGGCACTTCCTGGCTTGAACCATAATTTTGTTTGGCCTGTGATAAAGACAAATAACAAAATCTGTGTAACAAGTACATTAAGCAATAATAATCATTTTGCAGAGTTCTGAGAGCTAGTCTTGTAATAAGATGGATTACAGGAGCTTTCTGTGGTCAGACCATCACAGGCATCGGTATGAAGGTTGGCTGTTTGCGTATTACTGTTGCACTACGAGTATTGTCAAATTGTCATTATTGCAGACATCATAAATGGTTGCATGTTTTCACTGGTGTGCAAGAACAGGGACACTGATGTTTTTTATTCTGAAGGGACCCTCTATGTTGTGTAAAATTATAGATTCAGTCTTGGTTTTTAACATCTGTGGACATAACTAGTAATTCTTTCTTTATTAGGAGTATGTGGTAACAGTGGCCATGACATTTGTCATTGAGATCAGATTTCTCAGATCAGATTCAAAATATGATAATAAGATATAATTGAGGAGTATGCATCTTCTACACCGTAAACTGTAAAAAATCTTTTACACTGCACAGTCATCATAACTCCATATCACATTTATTATTATTAAGATTTAACGGAATCATAAATTACTTTTCCTTTGTATTTTTTTCACTGAGACATTACATTACATTTATCTGGCAGACAATTTTATCCAAATCGGCACACAATAAGTGCATACTGAAGGTCATTGGAACAACTATAAAACACAGGTCCGATAAGATACAATACTTTGTACAGTTACTCATAGCCATGAACACATTAAGTCCATTACACACAGTGAACATTACTCTGACCTAACCTATGCTGGCAAACCAGGAGGCACTACAAGCTACAACATCAAGACAATGACACAAGGCACAATAAGAGCTGAATGGAGGTACATGTAACATGAGTGGCACAGGAGGTACATGTGTAGCCTGGAGACCTGACTCCACAAGTGTAACTCTGTCCATTTTAACATCAATTAAATAATGGGCACTGATACATAATGTACAATCATACAGATACAGGCCAAATATGTACGCTTTTGGTTACAGCTCACTGATAGCATGTCTGCTCAATCGTTCTATTTCATTATACCTGGTTGTATTTTAAAGGCCTATTTGACAAATCATTGGTTATAAAAATGTTTATGGGTGAATCCAATTGGAAACTCAGTTGATCATCCATTGACAAAACATTTTATTACAAATAAACTGCAGCTGTTGGCACTCAATTAAATTTTTATAAATACATTTTAAATTTTTTAAATTATCTGGCAATGATCTGTTGTATAAAACATCCAGACACAGCTCTGAAAGGTCTATAAAAGCTGCCAAGCGCCAATACAAGGACAGGTTAGAGACTCAAACAGAAAGAGAAAGAGACAGCCTCTTGTTATCTTTGGCATGGCGTGGAGGCGATCATTCCATACAAGGCGAGATCAGGTGGGGTCAACAGTGATGAGGACTTGCCAGACCAGTTGAACTTGTTTTGCGCCCGTTTAAATACCTTTTTTTTACTCTCCGACTCCAGTTCTGAGGTGCTATGCAACACCCCCCCCCCGCCCCCCTTCTGCCCCGCACCCCCCGTCCTGTGTGCTCCCCAAACCCCCAGCTCCCAAATGTGTGCTGCTACACTATATGTTTCACAGAAACAAACATGCCAAATGCTACCATGCTTTCCCACATTTGGTAGTCATTTGACTGTGTCTTCATCTCTAATTTGGTTTCCTCAAATGTGTAAATATTTCCCTACCAGACTAAAATCCCTAAGTCTAAGTGTATCTGTCAAAAGCTGTTTTATAGAGTCCAGGAAGCATAGATAAAGTTTTCAATTGTTGTATTAAAAGCAGTTATGCATGCATTTGTACAAGATGTTATCCCAACCCAGCCCATACCTGTTTATCCAGTACGTCAAATCAACCCATGTTAAGAGCAGAAATGCTGTGTGTCTGCTTACGTGATGATATGAAGAAGTCATAAGAGAAAAGCAGGATGGCTGTAGGATGGTGTTTACTCTGCTCCTGTTGTCTGTCATTGTGAAACAAAGGATTTCAAACTCAAACGCCAATTTAAAGATATGAAGAAAGAAGAGGGAGTAAAAGAAGGAATAAAAGAACGGAGTAAGTAGCCTGTTGTGGAGTGAGATGGAGAGAATAGAATCTGGTGAAGGGGTGTGGAGAGGAATGGGAATCTGTAGATATAATGAAAATAACACCCTTAATTCAGTAAACAGAAAACTGAAAATAAATGGTGTGGTTTAGGTGTAACAGACTTTTTTTTTTTTTTTTTACAAATTTCCCATTTGGGACCAAAAACAAAAAGTAATTTAAAAAATACTTTTAGAAAGTTTTTAATTTATTAAGGTATTTTTTGATACTTGATGACCATTTTA
>NC_057948.1:2366269-2377558 GCF_018555375.3 Anguilla rostrata
CAAAGGACATAGGTTTGGTGTTAGTTAGAGTCTTTATTGTCCCCATTGGGCAGTTTGTACTGCAGCATAGTATATAATAAATAGCAATAACTATATTTATGATAACCGATAAACATTAAAATCACTGCAAAACGTATCACTATAACTTATTAAGAAAGCCAGTGACACCTGGGATAAAAGAGTTTTTAATCCTGTTTGTTTTTAACATAAGGATCTTATTTTAAAATAGGGAGCCTACACCGATCAGCCACAACATTAAAACCACCTGCCTAATATTGTGTAGGTCCCCCTCGTGCCGCCAAAACCGCTCTGACCCATCGAGAGTTTTTATAATCATGTGGAAATAATTCACCCTCTAACAATATCTTGCCTTTTTATAGCCCTGTAGCAACTAATAACGTAATAAACTACCGATAGTGTAATAACTCCCAATAATGTAATGCATTTCAAATTTTTTATGTAATAAAAACCAATAATGTAATAAGTAGTAGTAGTAGTAGTGTACTTTATTGATCCCTGGGGGGAATTTTCACTGTTGCAGCATAAAAGACAATAAAGTAACACAATCAGATACAAATTTACAGTAGATACAAAATATCAGATACAAATATACAGTAGATACAAATATATACAGAAATACAAATATACCAGAGGACACCTTCAGAGGTGGAGACGGGTCAGAGATGTTTTGGCGGCACGAGGGGGACCTACACAATATTAGGTAGGTGGTTTTAATGTTGTGGCTGATCGGTGTATATCTGCGCTCTGAGGGAAGTAATGCAAACTGATTGAACAAGGGATGCTGGGAATCCCTCAGAATGGACTGGACCTTCCTTATAGATCCTATCTGATACAGCTGGGAAGGGTCAGCTGTATCAGATGATCCTGCCAGCTAATTTTACAATGTTGGCCAGTTGACGCTTGCACTTAAGATTTAGGTTACCAAACCAGCAGATCATATTGAAAGTTAAAAGGGATTCAGTAAAAGACTTATAAAAGATATTCATCAGCATCGTGTCCACCTTGAAACTTTGGAGTAATAACTATTAAATGGGGAGAGGAGGTGTAACATCTAACAGCTCATTGAAATAAAAGGTTATTGTCGTATGTATTCATATAACAATTTTCTCTCATCCTTCTGGGACAAAGACATTCATGTTTGTCCTCTGTGGAGGATGTTACATTTCTAGTTGTATCTTCAAGACTTCATGATAGCTTAATTGCCTCTGTGTCTATAATACATAATGGTCTTTAAATGTCATAAATTTGGATGTGCGATTACATGTACTTTGACCTGGCGGTCTTTCCAGAGTTAAAATTATTACAATTTTTTTTTTTTCAATTTTAGTAATAATAAGTAAAACTGCACTTAGAAAGCATTATTCCTAACAGATTGTTTTTATTCTTTTATATTTGTATTTCTATACATTTGTATTGCTATATATATTATAACACAAAAAATATAGGAAAATTTTTTAATTTTGAACCTATTTTCCCCTGGGTCTCAGGAGGATAAGCTTAGTTGCTGATATCATTTTAAAATGCTCCCAAACTGCAGACTGCTCTCTGTTCCTGGCTGGTTCCATCTCTGCACAATGTCTCGGATTCTTAAAGCAGTCACTGTGACTCACTAGCTCACGACTGACACGAACTGATTGCTTGTCCCAGGAAACCTGCGCCAAAGCTTTGCTTCCTTTGAGTCCGTTACCAAAGCGGTCACATGGTTGTGTGTACCGAATGAAGCTTCGGACGTCATTGATCACGTGTTTATGACAGAAACTAATCAAGCCTCAGCACACTGTTTCTAGTGCACTCTGGTGTTTTACTGGACACACGCTCCTGAGCTTCAGTATCAAGGGTAACATCACTCCTTTTGAGATGTCTGTATAGTACATGTTCAGGGCCCATTTAAATTCTGCATTGCTTCCAGTAAAATCTACGCTATATTATGTGTGTGTGTGTGTCTTTATGTGTCCATGGGACTGTTTAGTGTGTTCTCATGTTTTGTGTTTGCAGGCTAATATGGGTTTGAAGCCACTAGTGGTCCAGACTGGTCTGATGTGTTCCTGTCTCCTTAGATAGAGGGCGCTGTTTCTAAAATGAGTCTCTCAGAGGAGTCAAAGACCAAAGGAGGAACCCTCAGCAGTGAGAGGAAGAGGTACAAATGCATGAATCAGATATTTAATGTGATATGAGTAAGAGCTGCAGTAAGAGGATGGGTTTAACTGGAAGCTCTGACTCCATATGCTGTGAGTTTGAGCTGCAGTAAGAGGATGAATTTACCGGGAAGCTCTGTCTCCATGTGCAATGAGTTAGAGCTACAGTAAGAGTATGAGTTTAACTGGAAGCTCTGTCTCCATGTGCTGTGAGTTAGAGCTGCAGTAAAAGGATTAGATTAACTGGAAGCTCTGTACAAATGTGCTGTGAGTTAGAGCTGCAGTAAGAGGATGAGTTTAACTGGAAGCTCTGTCTCCATCTGCTGTGAGTTAGAGCTGCAGTAAGAGGATGAGCTTAAATGGAAGCTCTGTCTCCATGTGCTGTGAGTTAGAGTTACAGTAAGAGGATGAGTTTAACTGGAAGCTCTGTCTCCATTTGCTGTGAGCTAGAGGTGCAGTAAGAGGATGAGTTTAACTAGAAGCTCTGTCTCCATGTGTTTTGAGTTAGAGCTGCAGTAAGAGGATGAGTTTAACTGGATGCTCTTTCTCCATGTGCTGTGAGTTAGAGCTGCAGTAAGAGGATGAGTTTAACTGGAAGCTCTGTCTCCATGTTCTGTGAGTTAGAGCTGCAGTAAGAGGATGAGTTTAACTGGAAGCTCTGTCTCCATGTTCTGTGAGTTAGAGCTGCAGTTAGAGGATGAGTTGAACTGGAAGCTCTGTCTCTATGTGCTGTGAGTTAGAGCTGCAGTAAGAGGATGAGTTGAACTGGAAGCTCTGTCTCTATGTGCTGTGAGTTTGAGCTGCTGTACAGGAAGAGGATGAGTTTAACTAGAAGCTCTGTCTCCATGTGCTGTGAGTTAGAGCTGTCTCTTAGATATTATTTTGAAATGACGTCTTATGGAAATCAAGTAGATACCCTAAATGACTTAACACAGAAAATGAATGGTAACATGAAATGTGTGGAGTTGTGAAAAAGTGCCAAGGTGTATGTAAACTTTTGGCCTCAACTGTATGAGGCATGCCCCACCAAGGTGTAACTTGGCTGAATGGCATACCTGCCATCCCTATTTACCTTAATTTGGGTTGATGTTGCACACCTTTCCAGCACGATGCAATCCTCTGTGTTAATTTCCTTTTCTGCGTGACCGTGCTGTACAAATAATGCATTGCGCACGCATGACATAAGCGGACAAGGGATTGTACCATTTTAGGGAGGTCTACACGTACTATTAGGAATTAATTTCTGAGCCTGGCTACATATATGTTATTAGCTGATAAACTAGCAAATATGCAAGCATAGTTGTTATAGTTAGGCTACCTGGCTCAAACAAATCATATTGAGTTTGATGATAAAATGCTGTCTGTTCAACTGGCCTACCACAAGAAATACACCTCACTGAGTCAGCTATGTCAGTGGAGTCACTTGATCAGTGACCCACGGCGGCTGTTTCTAATAATTAATCTCTGTATTATGAAACATTCAGCGCTTAGTTGCATTGCATTCACGTTAGTCAGTAGCTATGCGTTATTAGCCTGCCTTGCTCAGTGAACAAATAACTATTGCCTCATAGAAGAGTAGATACGGATATTCTCTGCCTTTGAAAAATTGACAAAACATCAAGTTTGTCTCTGGTTAATTCATTGCCTCTTTTCTTTTCTAAAGGACACATCAACAGCGAAACACAATCTGCTCTTGTCACATGAATTAAATAAATACAGAAGTATGTCGGTCTGAGCAATCGGTTTGCAGTATTACTAGTTCTACTGCCAGTTAAAAATTTGCTGAATATTTACTGTGAATTTTTGTTTCAAACAGCTCTGGCATGTCAGGAATCTCCCATTTCAGTTGTTCATAAATTAATCATGTCAGATAATTTATGCTGGATTTTTATTACCATTACCGTAAATTACTGTAGCTTATATCAAACTTCCATGTAGCCTACTGTTGTAAGACAATGCACCTGTGAATTAAATTACGTTCATTGTTTTACTGCATTGCAAAGGGATGCATTTATCTTATCAACAAGAGACCATTCCTTTTTGATCAAGATTAGGTTACTTACATGAAATAAATTAAAAGTGATTAATTTGTCCATAGCCTATTTATGCATTAAAAACAAACACAAAGCTAAAAAGAAAAAGCAAATAGTCTACTATACAGACCAATCTGGTGTGTGCTTATAAATCAATGCATGTGACCAGTTTCTTTTCTATAAATCATTTGGTATAGGGCTGAATTGCACGTATACAATCTTCAAATAGTGACGGTATCAGCAGTGTACTAAAAGTTATCGACTGTGTTACATTTATGATCCGTTTTTTTTATTTATAGCAACTCTCCCCTATATCCTAAGTGAAACTAACATGGATGACGTTAGACTGTGCTCAAAACTATCTGACTAGGCTGATAGTCTGACCACAAACTTTGTTGAATAACCGTACACGTACATTTCACTCAGATACATGGGCCACGTGGTTGAAAAAGCGTTGCTAAAGTGCCCTCTAGAGTGGCGAAATCGAGAGGAAGTGCCCTATTGGCTGCCCTTCACATGGGAAAAAAATGATTGAGTGCCCTCTAGGGTGCTCCTTCATGCAATAATTTATGAGAATGTGCCCTCTAGAGCAAGAAAATTCAATAACGTGTCTTAATGAGTGCCCTTCTAGCGGAGAAAACGTGATGCAGTGCCCTATAAGGTGCCCTTACAATGGTATAAACTTGACGTTCCCTATGGGTGCCCTTCCAATGGAAAAGGGTGCCGTTATGAGGTGCCCTCAATGCCGCCCCTACATGTCAGTGTCCCAAAGGGTCCCCTTTCCAGTGGATAAAATGTGATGCAGTGCTGTAAAGGGTGTCCCTAAATGCGTGAGAATGTGGGGAAGTTTCCTAAAGGATGCCCCTCCAGTGGAGAAATGTGATGTGGTGTCATATAGGTGCTCTTACAATGGGATAAACTTGAGGTACCCTAAAGGTGCCTTTCTGATGACAAAAACTCCTGAAGTGCCCTCTTAGATGCCCTTCCAAGTGAGAAAACACGATGCATCATAGCTTTTTGTGCGCTGGTGGGGCCCCATGTCATGCAGTAAGTGCCCTTTTTATTTTTTCGTCCCTGCCCTTCAAACAACCTGAGGCGGCCACTGAGAAAGAGGATGAGTTGAACTGGAAGCTCTGTCTCCATGTGCTGTCAGTTTGTTTGTAAGAGTATTAGTCTAACTAGAAGGTTTATCTCAATGTGCTGTGAATAAGAGCTGTAGTAAGAGGATGAGTTTAACTGGAAGCTCTGTCTCCATGTGTTTTGAGTTAGAGCTGTTGTAAGAGGATGAGTTTAACTGGAAGCTCTGTACAAATGTGCTGTGTGTTAGAGCTGCAGTAAGAGGATGAGATTAACTGGAAGCTGTCTCCATGTGCTGTGAGTTAGAGCTACAGTAAGAGCACGAGTTACACTGGAAGCTCTGTCTCCATGTGCTGTGAGTTAGAGCTGCAGTAAGAGCATGAGTTTCACGGGAAACTCTGTCTCAATGTGTTTTGATTTAGAGCTGCAGTAAGAGGATGAGTATAACTGGAAGCTCTGTCTCCATGTGTTTTGAGTCAGAGCTGCAGTAAGAGGATGAGTTTCAATGGATGCTCTATCTCTATGTGCTGTGAGTTACAGCTGCAGTAAGAGGATGAGTTTAACTGGAAGCTCTGTTTCCATGTGTTTTGAGTTAGAGCTGCAGTAAGAGGATGAGTTTAACTGGAAGCTCTGTACCAATGTGCTGTGAGTTAGAGCTGCAGTAAGAGGATGAGTTTAACTGGAAGCTCTGTCTCCATGTGTTTTGAGTTAGAGCTGCAGTAAGAGGATGAGTTTAACTGGAAGCTCTGTCTCCATGTGCTGTGAGTTAGAGCTGCAGTAAGAGGATGAGATTAACTGGAAGCTGTCTCCATGTGCAGTGAGTTAGAGCTACAGTAAGAGGAAGAGATTAACTGGAAGCTGTCTCCATGTGCTGTGAGTTAGAGCTGCAGTAAGAGCATGAGTTTCACGGGAAACTCTGTCTCAATGTGCTGTGAGTTAGAGCTGCAGTAAGAGGATGAGTTTCACGGGAAACTCTGTCTCAATGTGTTTTGAGTCAGAGCTGCAGTAAGAGGATGAGTTTCAATGGATGCTCTGTCTCCATGTGCAGTGAGTTAGAGCTGCAGTAAGAGGATGAGTGTAATTGGATGCTGTGTCTTCTTGTTTTGTTCACAGGGTCCAGATAGAAAGAGCAGGGTCACCAGTACCAAGCTGTCTGTCTACGAAGAGTGATCATTCAATGGAACCTCCAGTCGAGTTCAGAGGAGAGTTTACAGGTGATCAAAGGTAATTAAACAGGTTCAAACTGACACTACTTTTTAATCATACTTCAATGTTACTGGCACCATTCAGTTGCAGGTGAGCTGGCTTATACAACATTCAGATCTGCAGTAACTAAGATCTGCAGAAAGAGGATGAGTTTAACTGGAAGCTCTCTCTCCATGTGATTTGAGTTAGAGCTACAGTAAGAGCACGAGTTACACTGGAAGCTCAGTCTTCATGTGCTGTGAGTTAGAGCTGCAGTAAGAGGATGAGTTTCACGGGAAACTCTGTCTCAATGTGTTTTGATTTAGAGCTGCAGTAAGAGGATGAGTTAACTGAAAGCTCTGTCTCCATGTGCTGTGACTTAGAGCTGCAGTAAGAGGATGAGTTTAACTGGAAGCTCTGTCTCCATGTGTTTTGAGTTAGAGCTGCAGTAAGAGGATGAGTTTCAATGGATGCTCTGTACCAATGTGCTGTGAGTTAGAGCTGCAGTAAGAGGATGAGTTTAACTGGAAGCTCTGTCTCCATGTGCTGTGAGTTAGAGCTGCAGTAAGAGGATGAGTTTAACTGGAAGCTCTGTCTCCATGTGCTGTGAGTTAGAGCTCCAGTAAGAGGATGAGTTTAACTGGAAGCTCTGTCTCCATGTGCTGTGAGTTAGAGCTGCAGTAAGAGGATGAGTTTAACTGGAAGCTCTGTCTCCATGTGTTTTGAGTTAGAGCTGCAGTAAGAGGATGAGTTTAACTGGAAGCTCTGTCTCCATGTGTTTTGAGTTAGAGCTGCAGTAAGAGGATGAGTTTAACTGGAAGCTCTGTACCAATGTGCTGTGAGTTAGAGCTGCAGTAAGAGGATGAGATTAACTGGAAGCTATCTCCATGTGCTGTGAGTTAGAGCTACAGTAAGAGCACGAGTTACACTGGAAGCTCTGTCTCCATGTGCTGTGAGTTAGAGCTGCAGTAAGAGCATGAGTTTCACGGGAAACTCTGTCTCAATGTGTTTTGATTTAGAGCTGCAGTAAGAGGATGAGTATAACTGGAAGCTCTGTCTCCATGTGTTTTGAGTCAGAGCTGCAGTAAGAGGATGAGTTTCAATGGATGCTCTATCTCTATGTGCTGTGAGTTAGAGGTGCAGTAAGAGGATGAGTTTAACTGGAAGCTCTGTACAAATGTGCTGTGAGTTACAGCTGCAGTAAGAGGATGAGTTTAACTGGAAGCTCTGTCTCCATGTGTTTTGAGTTAGAGCTGCAGTAAGAGGATGAGTTTAACTGGAAGCTCTGTCTCCATGTGCTGTGAGTTAGAGCTGCTGTAAGAGGATGAGTTTAACTGGAAGCTCTGTCTCCATGTGCTGTGAGTTAGAGCTGCAGTGAGAGCATGAGTTTCACTGGAAGCTCTGTCTCCATGTGTTTTGAGTTAGAGCTGCAGTAAGAGGATGAGTTTAACTGGAAGCTCTGTCTCCATGTGTTTTGAGTTAGAGCTGCAGTAAGAGGATGAGCTTAAATGGAAGCTCTGTCTCCATGTGCTGTGAGTTAGAGCTGCAGTAAAAGGATGAGATTAACTGGAAGCTGTCTCCATGTGCAGTGAGTTAGAGCTGCAGTAAGAGGATGAGTTAACTGGATGCTGTTCTCCATGTGCTGTGAGTTAGAGCTGCAGTAAGAGCATGAGTTTCACGGGAACTCTGTCTCAATGTGCTGTGAGTTAAGCTGCAGTAAAGAGGATGAGTTTAACTGGAAGCTCTGTCTCATGTGCTGTGAGTTAGAGCTGCAGTAAGAGGATGAGTTTAACTGGAAGCTCTGTCCCATGTGCATGAGTTAGAGCTGCAGTAAGAGGATGAGTTAATGGATGCTGTGTCTTCTATGTTTTGTTCACAGGGTCCAGTAGAAAGAGCAGGTCACCGTACCAAGCTGTCTGTCTATGAAGAGTGAAGAGTCAATGGAACGCTCCATCAGTTCAGAGAAGTTTACAGGTGATCAAGTAATAAAAGGTTCAAATGACACTACTTTTAATCTACTCAATGTTACTGGCACCATTCAGTTGCAGGTGAGTGCTAGTACACATTAACTGGAGTAGGCTTAAGAGCTGCAGTAAGAGGATGAGTTTAACTGGAAGCTCTGTCTCCATGTGCTTTTGAGTTAGAGCTGCAGTAAGAGGATGAGTTTAACTGGAAGCTCTGTCTCCATGTGCTGTGAGTTAGAGCTGCAGTAAGAGGATGAGTTTTAAACTGGAAGAGTCTGTCTCATGTGCTGTGAGTTAGAGCTGCAGTAAGAGGATGAGTTTACTGGAAGCTCTGTCTCCATTGTTGAGTTAGAGCTGCAGTAAGAGGATGAGTTTAACTGGAAGCCTGTCTCCATGTGCGTGAGTTAGAGCTGCAGTAAGAGGATGAGTTTAACTGGAATGCTCTGTCTCATGGTTTGTTAGGTCCAGTAGAGAGCAGGAGTCACCTGTCCAGCTGCTGTCTTGAAGAGCTGAAGTTAACTGAATCGCTCCAGTTCAGAGTAGAGTTACAAGTGATCAAAGGGTATTAAAGAGTCAACTGACACTGTGTTTAACTCAGTACAATGTTACTGGCGCCATGTCAGTACTGCAGTAAGAGGTAAAGGAGCTGTTAACGAACATTCAGATCTGCAGTAACTAAGAGCTGCAGTAAGAGGATGAGTTTAACTGGAAGCTCTGTCTCCATGTGTTGAGTTAGAGCTGCAGTAAGAGGATGAGTTTAACTGGAAGCTCTGTCTCATGTGCTGTGAGTTAGAGCTGCAGTAAGAGGATGAGTTTAACTGGAAGCTCTGTCCATGTGTTGTGATTAGAGCTGCAGTAAGAGGATGAGTTAACTGGAAGCTCTGTCTCCATGTGCTGTGAGTTAGAGCTGCAGTAAGAGGATGAGTTTACACTGGAAGCTCTGTCTCCATGTGTTTTGGTTAGAGCTGCAGTAAGAGGATGAGTTTCAACTGGAGCTCTGTCTCATGTGCTGTGAGTTAGAGCTGCAGTAAGAGGATGAGTTTAACTGGAAGCTCTGTACTCCATGTGCTGTGAGTTAGAGCTGCAGTAAGAGGATGTTTAACTGGAAGCTCTGTCTCCATGTGCTGTGAGTTAGAGCTGCAGTAAGAGGATGAGTTTAACTGGAAGCTCTGTCTCCATGTGCTGTGAGTTAGAGCTGCAGTAAGAGGATGAGTTTAACTGGAAGCTCTGTCTCCATGTTGTTTGTAAGAGGAGTTAATGGAGCCTTGCAGTTAGAAGTAAGGATGAGTTTAACTGGAAGCTCTGTCTCCATGTGTTTATGAGTTAGAGCTGCAGTAAGAGGATGAGTTTAACTGGAAGCTCTGCTACCATGTGCTGTGAGTTAGAGCTGCAGTAAGAGGAGAAGTTTAACTGGAAGCTCTGTCTCCATGTGCTGTGAGTTAGAGCTCAGTAAGAGGATGATTTAACTGGAAGCTCTTCTCCATGTGCTGTGAGTTAGAGCTCAGTAATAGGATGAGTTTAACTGGAAGCCCTGTCTCCATGTGCAGTGAGTTAGAGCTGCAGTAAGAGGATGAGTTTAACTGGAAGCTCTGTCTCCATGTGCTGTGAGTTTGAGCTGCAGTAAGAGGATGAGTGTAATTGGATGCTGTGTCTTCTTGTTTTGTTCACAGGGTCCAGTAGAAAGAGCAGGGTCACCGTACCAGCTGTCTGTCTCTACAGAGTGAGCAGTCAATGGAACGTCATCAGTTCAGAGAAGTTCACAGTGATCAAAGGTAATTAAACAGGTTCAAATGACACTACTTTTTAATCATACTTCAATGTTACTGGCACCATTCAGTTGCAGGTGAGCTGTCTTATAAACATCAGATCTGCAGTAACTAAGACTGCAGTAAGAGGATGATTTAACGGAACTCTGTCTCATGTGTTTGAGTTAGAGCTGAGTAAGAGGATGAGTTTAACTGGAAGCTCTGTCTCCATGTGCTGTGAGTTAGAGCTGCTGTAAAGGATGAGTTTAACTGGAAGCTCTGTCTCCATGTGCGTGAGTTAGAGCTTTCAGTGAGAGATGAGTTTCAACTGGAAGCTCTGTCTCCATGTGTTTTGAGTTAGAGCTGCAGTAAGAGGATGAGTTTAACTGGAAGCTCTGTACCAATGTGCTGTGAGTTAGAGCTGCAGTAAGAGCATGAGTTTAACGGGAAACTCTGTCTCAATGTGTTTTGAGTTAGAGCTGCAGTAAGAGGATGAGTTTAACTGGAAGCTCTGTCTCCATGTGCTGTGAGTTAGAGCTGCAGTAAGAGGATGAGTTTAACTGGAAGCTCTGTCTCCATGTGCTGTGAGTTAGAGCTGCAGTGAGAGGATGAGTTTAACTGGAAGCTCTGTACCAAAGTGCTGTGAGTTAGAGCTGCAGTAAGAGGATGAGATTAACTGGAAGCTGTCTCCATGTGCTGTGAGTTAGAGCTGCAGTAAGAGGATGAGTTTAACTGGAAGCTCTGTCTCCATGTGCTGTGAGTTAGAGCTGCAGTAAGAGGATGAGTTTAACTGGAAGCTCTGTCTCCATGTGTTTTGAGTTAGAGCTGCAGTAAGAGGATGAGTTTAACTGGAAGCTCTGTACCAATGTGCTGTGAGTTAGAGCTGCAGTAAGAGGATGAGTTTAACTGGAAGCTCTGTCTCCATGTGCTGTGAGTTAGAGCTGCAGTAAGAGGATGGTGTAATGGATGCTGTGTCTTCTTGTTTTGTTCACAGGTCCAGGTAGAAGAGCAGGTCACCAGTACCAAGCTGTCTGCTACAAAGAGTGATCATTCAATGGAACCTCCAGTCGAGTTCAGAGGAGAGTTCACAGGTGATCAAAGGTAATTAAACAGGTTCAAACTGACACTA